>NC_083243.1:11132384-11215691 GCF_032191835.1 Heteronotia binoei | reverse complement strand
GGCTCTTTTTACAGGATTGGCTATATAGGAGTGTGTGGCCTGATATGCAAAGGAGTTCCTGCTACAGAAAAGGCCAAGAGAGGGAAGGAAGGAAAGCAAATCGATGAGAGGAAGGAGGGGTGGGAGAGGTGGAAAGAAAGCAACTTTCCCTTTCCTAATAAATCCCTCTGAAAAGTAGGGTGTGTGAAATTGTCTTGCACATTGAGAGCGCTTTCTTTACTCTTGCACCTATTTGCCAGTCTCCAGATGTGTTGAAGCAAATTCAGCCGGACAGTTTTCTCACTTTCTTTTAGCACTTTTACGGAGTGTCAGAAGGCAGTCTTGAGACTGGCTGCCTTCCTGCTTAATCTTTCAGCCACTTCTCTTGTTACTTCTTAGTCCCAAATGGTAGAGTAAGATGTTTCGGGGAGGGACGGTGGCTCAGTGGTAGAGCATCTGCTTGGGAAGCAGAAGGTCCCAGGTTCAATCCCTGGCATCTCCAAAAAAGGGTCCAGGCAAATAGGTGTGAAAAACCTCAGCTTGAGACCCTGGAGAGCCGCTGCCAGTCTGAGAAGACAATACTGACTTTGATGGACCAAGGGTCTGATTCAGTATAAGGCAGCTTCATATGTTCATATGTTTTGAACACTCCATATTGTTACAAAAGCAAAATTTTAAACCTTTCTCCCTATTCCGGGATCCAGATTGAATTTTCATATCATTCCTCCATCTGTTTTTGCTTACTTATGAACATAAGAGAAGCCATGTTGGATCAGGCCAGTGGCCCATCCAGTCCAACACTCTGTGTCACACATAAGAACATAAGAGAAACCATGCTGGATCAGGCCAATGGTCCATCCAGTCCAACACTCTGTGTCACACTTAAGAACATAAGAAAAGCCATGTTGGATCAGGCCAATGGCCCATCCAGTCCAACACTCTGTGTCACACTTAAAAACATAAGAGAAGCCATGCTGGATCAGGACAATGGCCCATCCAGTCCAACACTCTGTGTCACACATAAGAACATAAGAGAAGCCATGTTGGATCAGGCCAATGGCCCATCCAGTCCAACATTCTGTGTCACATAAGAACATAAGAGAAGCCATGTTGGATCAGGCCTTATACGGAATCAGACCCTTGGTCCGTCAAAGTCGGTATTGTCTACTCAGACTGGCAGCTGCTCTCCAAGGTGTCAGGTTTTTCCACATGATCTTTTTAACTGGAGATGCCGGGGATTGAACCTGGTACCTTCTGCATGCAAGGCAGATGCTCCACCACTGAGCCAAGCCCCCTCCCATTGCATAGAGCTCTATCTGACAACAGGTAAGTTTTAAAAAGCATCACACTGCTTTTGGTGCCTTTTATTGTTCGTTATTTTATATGGAGGGAATGCAGTCTCAATAAAAGAGAATTTTCCTCCTTTGTAGTATAGTCGTTGCTGATGCCATGTTTCTTTCTAGTGACTTCTTGGTGAAGATCGTGGAGGTGGCTGACAGCAGCCAGCAAAAGACATTTCGAGGGCACGACGCACCTGTTCTAAGTGTCTCGTTTGATCCACAGGGTGCTTTTCTGGTAAGATGCTTTCCTATAATGATTTCTCTTCAGCTTTTCTTTTTTTATTGCTAGGAACTGTGGCTCTGTGATAGAGCCTCTGCTTTACATGTCAAAGGTCCCAGGTTCAATCCCTGGCATCTTCAGTGAAAAGGACCAGGCAGTGGCTGATGTGAAAGACCTCTAGTCTGAGACCCTGTAGAACTGCTGCCAGTTGGAATAGACAAGACTGACTTTGATGGGCCGGGAGTCTGATTGATATGAACATATGAAGCTGCCTTCTACTGAATCAGACCCTGGGTCCATCACAGTCAGTATTGTCTACTCAGACTGGCAGCGCCTCTCCAGAGTCTCCAGCTGAGGTTTTTCATGCCTACTTGCCTGGACCCTTTTTAGTTGGAGATGCCGGGGATTGAACCTGGGACCTTCTGCTTCCCAAGCGGATGCTTTATCACTGAGCCACCGTCCCGCCCCTAATTCAGTATAAGGCAGATCCCTCTGTGCTCCCCAGCAATCTGTACTTTCAGAAGCCACAATTTTAAACATTTCCATTTGCATTCTTGTAAGTAGCAACAAATGGCATGGCTTTTGGGGAGGTGGTATGCTTGCCTCTGAGGATGACCAGAGTGTACAGGTTAAGAACATATAAGAACATCAGAGAAGCCATGTTGGATCAGGCCTCTGGCCCATCCAGTCCAACACTCTGTGTCACATAAGAGAAGCCATGTTGAATCAGGCCAGTGGCCCCTCCAGTCCAACACTCTGTGTCATATAAAAACATAAGAGAAGTCATGTTGGATCAGGCCAATGGCCATCCAGTCCAACACTCTGTGTCACACATAAGAACATAAGAGAAGCCATGTTGGATCAGGCCAGTGGCCCATCCAGTCCAACACTCTGTGTCACACATAAGAACATAAGAGAAGCCATGTTGGATCAGGCCAAGTGGCCCATCCAGTCCAACACTCTGTGTCATATAAAAACATAAGAGAAGCCATGTTGGATCAGGCCAATGGCCCATCCAGTCCACACACTGTGTCACACATAAGAACATAAGAGAAGCCATGTTGAATCAGGCCAATGGCCCATCCAGTCCAACACTCTGTCACACAGTGGTCAAAAAACCCAGGTGCCATCAGGAGGTCCATCTGTGGGACCAGGACACTAGAAGCCCTCCCACTGTGGCCCTCCCAAGCACCAAGAATACAGAGCATCAGAGTATAGGGCGGGATATAAATCCAATATAATATTATTATTATTATTATTACAAATTACACTGATTTTGGTTGTGCTCAAAGGAACTCGCAGTGGGAGGGTGTGCCCATTTTCATCAACTCTTCTTCAGTTCCACTGGTTTGGAGAATTCAAGGTCTTTTTTTTGTAATCCCCTCGCAGAAAGAATAACTTCTGGAAAGGCACATTTATTGGCCCAAACAGTAGCTTAAAGATGATGATGAAGAAGAAGATATTGGATTTATACCCCACCCTCCACTCCGAAGAGTCTCAGAGTGGCTCACAATCTTCTTTACCTTCCTCTCCCACAACAGACACTCTGTGAGGTAGATGAAGATATTGGATTTATATCCGCCCCTCCACTCCGAAGAGTCTCAGAGTGGCTCACAATCTCCTTCACCTTCCTCCCCCACAACAGACACCCTGTGAGGTGCGTGGGGCTGGAGAGGGCTCTCACAGCAGCTGCTCAATCTCCTTTACCTTCCTCCCCCACAACAGACACCCCGTGAGGTGGGTGGGGCTGGAGAGGGCTCTCACAGCAGCTGCCCTTTCAAGGACAACCTCTGCCAGAGCTATGGCTGACCCAAGGCCATGCCAGCAGGTGCAAGTGGAGGAGTGGGGAATCAAACCCGGTTCTCCCAGATAAGAGTCTGCACACTTAACCACTACACCAGACTGGCTCTCCAGTCAGATGCATGTATGTTAGTGAGCTCTTTAAGAAGATTCAAAGCATAAAAAGTGTCACAGGCTTAGGATTTACCCCGCATGATTTTCACGAGCAAAATCCTGGTGTGTTTATTATATTTTTCTCTTGATCATTGAGGCGTGTTTCTCGTCAAACATCTGCCAACCTTTGGAGTATTTAGCAAATGTCAAAAAATACCATCCACTGTGCTGTTTTAAACAAGCAATCCCATTGTGATTATTGACTCTTCAAAAATGTCCCCCCCCCCCCCCCTTTCTGCAGGCGTCAGCAAGCTGTGATGGATCTGTCAGAGTGTGGAATATTGCAGAGCAGGTAAAGTGCCGTCTTCTTGGAATCAAACCTAGAAATTTTGCCTTGAGAGATGCTTCGGTGGCTTTTAAAAGTTTTCCTGCAACTCAGCAGCGAACCCATACCGATTTGCTAAGCATCCTTTGCGCTCTTCAAAATATCACCCCCTGCTCTTTTACAGCGCGACGGGAACTTTACTTGCCGGCAGGAGAGAGTTTCTTTTGTGGCAAAACAATGGCAGGAATCCAGTAACGGGCCTCTTGAAAAGTGTGTGTTTGTAGGTGCAAACATCAGCCAGATGGTTCAGATTAAACAGTCTCGTTTCTAAGAATCACCATTGGAGACCAAAACAGCTGTCCCTGGTCGTTTCCAACCGCTTGCACATTTCATAGTTTTTTTAGAAACGATTGAGATGAGGAGCATGTGTTATTTCGCGCTACCTTATAAAATGCCTGATGTGGACTTCCGGCAAGATGGCCGAGTAACGCAAGTGCCTGTCCAGGTGCTCTTGGATGACACTTGGGTTGCAAGCCTTAGGGAGCGACCCCCTGCTGGGTCCCTTCTAAGGAGGTGTCTGGGGACACCCCCGCAGCCAAAGGGAGCTTACAGAGGATTGAAGGGAGCAGCGGAGGCTTCTCTTTTCAACTTCTGTCTTCCCTGGGCCGAGGCTTACAACTGCTCTATAGCTCAAACTGGGCCGCCGGAGAATGGAGCGCCTGAAACTACAGCGACTCTAAACGTTAGCCCTGAAAGACTAAGTAAAAGAGGTTTGGAGAGATTTTGTATGAAACAGCCTGGACCGGGAATAAGGGGCAAAATACCTGTGCTGAGAAGACGAGTTCCCCTCAGGGCTGAAAAGCGAAGAAGCCGAAAACAATCCAAGCGGAACGGATAGCAGCAAACCGACGAGGTGAGCGAGGAGCGGATCCCCCCCCCCTTCTTACTTTTCTCTGAAGAGACGGATACGCGATAGCTTTGTTTGACTTCCTTTTATCTTTACCCTCTTATCTTGGTGAAGTGGTAATAGAGGGGAGGACGGCCAGAAGGCATGGAAATTAATTAAGACTGAGGAACGTGAAGAAGGAAGGAGTGTCGGAGCGGGAGTAGCAGAGTGAGGGAGATGACTTGCCCGACACAGGGCTTCAGGAAAAAAAATCAGGCAGACACGTGCAACTAGTGCCAAAAGGTGTATTAACATATATACACAACAAGTGCTCTCTTGTGCAGTCTATACAATATCACCTCCACGGACAAAGTGCTTCGCCTAACCACCATCTCACAGGGAGAGACCTGTGTGATGCACACACAGATCATATATAGTCCAAGCAGCCAATCCTGGCCGTGCTGACTCAGCAGATTGCATCACTTGGCTTCTGCCGGCTCAAGCCGGTCTGCTGATCAGGTCACTGTGACCTAGCCTGGCAGCTAGATCACCAGCTGTCATACTGTGGCTGTCAGACTGGGTTTATGTAGATTCTTGCTCCAACACACCTCCTAATCTATTTAAACCCAGTGCACCAAAACACTTTACACAGTTTACATACATGTCCACCAGCAACATTACAGTTCATATTTACGTAGCTCGGAACCCTTTCCGGAATTCGTTCAGGAACTCATCATGATTGTAAAACACATCATCGTGTTCCTGTTCAGCCAGCTCTTTCAGACGCTTGGCTTCAGCCTCCTTCTCCCTTGCCTCGCACTCTGCCACCCAGGCTTTCCATTTCTTAGCCTTTTCTTTTAACATTTCCTCAAATCCGGGTGGGTCTGGATTGACAGTCAGAGTGACATAGGGACACTTGTACCTAGCGGGACGTTGGCCTTTGGTGGACCTGGCAGACACCCGTGGCCCTGTGCTTGGACCAGCTTTGTCTTCTTCGGGTTGCTCTGTTCCCACCTCCTGGGCTGGTTGCTCTGCCCCTGTAATTGGGTGTTGAACCTCCTGACTCTCACACTTTACCTCCAGTTCCTGCATTTGAGGCTCTGCCTCCTGACTCTGCTCGTCAGGCTCTGTGCCAGCATTCGGCTCACCTTCTCCAGCCCCACTGGGTGCCACCTCCTGGGCTGGAGTTCTGGGCTGCGCTCCAACATCGTTATCGCTACTTGGCAGCAGGACAAATTGTTTCTGCAAGGAGTGCAACCTTGGCCAGCTGCTTTCTTCATTGAACTGGGCACTCTTACTAAGTGTTATCTTGCTTTTGCTATTGCAGAAACGATAACACCTGGCCCTTGGCTTGTAGCCCAGAAAAATTAGGCTCTCTGCCCGGACATCCCCCTCCCCGCTACTCGTGGAGTGGATGCCAACCCGAGCCCGTGACCCAAAGACTTTTAAAGAACTCAAATCTGGGGTCTTGTTCAACAGTAACCTGTAAGGCACATTTTTCACAGTATTACACCAAACCCTATTTTGCAAAAAAACAGCTGCATGTATGGTTTCTGCCCAATAGGTCATTGGCAGTTGTGCATCCTCTAACATGCAATACATCACATTCTGCAATACAGCCCCATGCCCATTTTCTCGGGGCGTTGCCGGGTTCGTCAGACGGTGGGCAATGCCCTTGTTCTCCAGCCAACGTTTCATCTGGTTAGATAAGAATTCCCCCCCTCTGTCGGTTTGTACAGCTAGGAGATTAATCCCTAATTGTCTCTCCACTGCTTTGACCCACTTGGTGAATGTCTTATACACCTCAGACTTATGCACCATGGTGAAAACCCACGCGTACCTCGTGTGGTCGTCGGTGGCCACCAAGCAGTATCTCCTCCCCGACAGACTCTTTGGCAATGGGCCAATAACGTCTAAATGGACTAGTTCCAGGGCTCGTGTGCTTTCCCTTGAGCTTTCTTTAGCAACAGCACACGCCTTGCTTTTGGTCTTCTTGCAGACCTGGCAATCCAAGTAACATTTGCAAGGATTTACTTTCAAACTAGGCACAAGCTCCAGGGTTTTCTTTAACGCCCTAAATCCGCAGTGCCCAAGTCTCCTATGGAGCAAATGTATACAATTATTGTGCACAGGCTCATTCGACACCTGAGCCACCTGGGCACAATCACTCTGGACTACATACAGTTTACCTTCCCTCTTTCCTGTCACAAGCAACTTTCCCCCACCTCCCAGGATTTTGCAGCAGGTTTTCTCAAATCTCACCTGGTATCCCTGGTCAAACAGTGTGCTAACACTCAACAGGTTAGACTGCAGTGAGGGTACATACAACACATTTTGCAACATACATTTCAGTGCAGGAAATTCCACATTGCCTGAGCAAACAGAATTGGCAGTGGTCCCATCAGCCAATCTCACATACTTATGCTCAGGACTGTCAATGTTTTTCAACAACTCCTTCTCGCAGCAGAGATGGCTCGTTGCCCCGGAGTCTAAAATCCAAGCAGACCCTGTGCTCTCTACTGCAGACGTGACCAGCCGGGTTGCTTCCTCACACGGGCTGGCGGTCCTCCGCTCTCGCCGCACACGCCCCCGCCTCTTCTCCCTCTCAGGGCAAGCTCGGAGCAGGTGCTGCGACGACCCGCATCCATAGCAGCGACGGACTGCAAACGCAGTCGGCTCCACTTCCTCCACCTTCGGACGCCTGCCAGCAGCAAAAGCTGGCTCGTTCTTGGCTGTCTTCCCGGACACACCGATAACAGCACGCTGCCTGGCCGACACCCCCGGACAGCTCACGGCCGCAATTCTCTCTTGGAAGTCAAGCAGGTGGGCACAGACGTATTCCATGGTCAGGGTCGCTACGTCCACCGTCTCCAGAGAAGTTATCAGGGGAGTGTACTCAGGTGGCAACGACGACAGCAAAATGTACACTCTGTCGTCTGGAGCTACAGTCTTGCCTCTTGCCTCCAGCTCAACGAAACAGTCCGTTAGCCGTTTGATGTGATCTTTCACACACCCTCCAGCCGGGATAACGGTGCGGAACATCCTCCTTGTCAAGGCCATGAGGGAACCAGCAGTGGTGCTAACATGCACCGCACTCAACGCGTCCCAGGCAGCCTTGGGAGTGTCCTTCCCTCGCACATAAACCAGCTGGTCATCTCCTATAGACAGCACTATGTTGGCCAGTGCCTTATCCGATAACACAGTCTCGGCAGGAGATAAGTCAGCAGGGGGGTTACTCACGAACAGCCATTGCCCTTCACGCTTGAGGTAGTGTTGCATTCTCAGGCTCCACACCGCGTAGTTGGCTGAGGTGAGCTTCTCAACGGCTACTCCAAGCTGTTGCTGAGCCATCGTGCCGACTCCTCCTCACGGCTGGCTGCCGACGTCCCTCTGGCTCTCAAACAGAGAACGGTGGTGCTTCTGTGTCCTTCACCGGCGTTCCTCGCCTCCGGCTCTTTCCAAACTCACAGTCAGCTCAACTCTCAACTCTCTCCTCCGCGCAGCGGAAGCGTGCTGGGCCCATAACCCTGTCGGAGCGGGAGTAGCAGAGTGAGGGAGATGACTTGCCCGACACAGGGCTTCAGGAAAAAAAATCAGGCAGACACGTGCAACTAGTGCCAAAAGGTGTATTAACATATATACACAACAAGTGCTCTCTTGTGCAGTCTATACAATATCACCTCCACGGACAAAGTGCTTCGCCTAACCACCATCTCACAGGGAGAGACCTGTGTGATGCACACACAGATCATATATAGTCCAAGCAGCCAATCCTGGCCGTGCTGACTCAGCAGATTGCATCACTTGGCTTCTGCCGGCTCAAGCCGGTCTGCTGATCAGGTCACTGTGACCTAGCCTGGCAGCTAGATCACCAGCTGTCATACTGTGGCTGTCAGACTGGGTTTATGTAGATTCTTGCTCCAACAAGGAGGAGGTTGAAAGGAAGGAGGGGGAAGTGGTAAAGATGGACATAAATAAAAAGATGAAAAGAAATGACTGAATGAGAACTTTGGAAGTGTGGAGAGTGGAGAACGGAGAGAGAGAAAGGGAAGAG
This sequence comes from Heteronotia binoei, assembly GCF_032191835.1. Taxonomy (NCBI): domain Eukaryota; kingdom Metazoa; phylum Chordata; class Lepidosauria; order Squamata; family Gekkonidae; genus Heteronotia; species Heteronotia binoei. The sequence continues at coordinate 11,206,994 of NC_083243.1, read as the reverse complement.
CTGGAGAGCTAGAGAGTGCAGAGGCTTGAAAGATGGCGGGGGCTGGTAGCGTGTGAAGAGGGACAACGGAGGACGGAGTGGAAGAAAGGAGGGGGAGGTGGTTCTTAGTGGCTCCTGCCGCGGCTGCCTCCTCCTTGAAGAGTGGGTGATTATCCTGTTTCATTTTGAGACTCTTGACTGCCGCCTTCTTGCTTTGCGCCCACGTTTTGGAACTACTTGGGCTTTATATGGCGTCACTGAAAGCTTGATTAGAACTCATTAAAGGTGTAGAGGCTTCTGGGAAGAAGAAGGAAGAAGGAAGAAGGGAGAGAAGACTTCTGGGACTTGTAGTCCGGGACTCTAAGCAAGGGTGAAGTATCTGCTTAGACTGAACTGACGTTACTTTGTTTTATTTGTTTTTCTTGTTGCTTGACACAACGCTGAACTAATTGAATTAATTTCTCCTACCCTGGTGATTTGAATACTGATACCATGAATGTTGTTATAAATTGTTGAATGCTGAACTCATTGGGACTTGTAGTCTGGAACTTTGAGCAAAGGTGAAACTCTCAGTTAGACGGATTTGGCTCCACTTTGTTTTTCTTGTTTTCTTTACTGCTTATTATAATGTATTGAACTGATTGGTCTAACAACTTTGATCTAATTGATTATAACCTTGCTGTATTTTTCTGGGTTTTGAGCTCTCTGGTTAAATTGACCACCACAGTATACTGTCTGTGTTATTGATATAATTAAGTATTGAAATCCTAGCTTGACTATAGAACTATAGAACTCATATTAATATTGCTTGGGTTCATAAAGCTTTAGCAAATTTAAGGAAAAGCATAAAAGGGGTATTTGTGATAATACTGGAGAACATAAAGAGAGATAAAATCAGCATTTAAAATGGATCCTAAAATTAAGAAAGCACCACCAGCCCAAGCTACCCCTCCTGGCCTAGGGAAATCTGCTACTTCAGCATTGAATCAGGATGCTGTTGAAAAATTACATGCCACAATGTTGGCGGGTTTTAAGCAGAACCAGGAGGCTTTGGAAGAGATTCAGGCAGGATTAAAGGAAGATATTAGAAAAACAAATGAAAGGATGGATGAATTTCAAAGGCAAGTCCTAGCAAATGTACAACAAGCACATAAGTTGACGGCTAAGGTTGATGTGCTGGAGGAGCAGGGGAAAACTATGGCTGCTTCGATGAGAGAAGTTAAAAACACCACATCAGACTTAGAGGATAGACTGGATAAAATGGAAATGGACCAAGCGATGTATAAACTGAGATTTCAAAATGTGCAAGAAGAAAAAGGCGAAGATTTACATAAAATAATTGAAGAGATCTTGAACCCAGATGGGAAACAGGAGATGAAGGATATAGGCCTAGAAATTGATTGGATAAAAAGAATAGCAACGGCATATACAAAAAAGAACAACCTCCCAAGGGAAATTCACGTAAGATTTATGAGAGTTTCCACATGTGAGAAGATCCTGAGAACTTCAAGAGGAAATGAGATAATGTGGAAAGGAAACAAGATTAAAATCATGAAAGATATTCCCTGGAGGGTAAGACAAAGAAGAGAAGGCTACAGGAAGCTAGTGGCGTGGTTGGTTGACCAATCCATCTCCTTCAAATGGCTGATACCAGAAGGAATTTTTTTCGTGTACCAAGGTAAAAGATTCAACATAACATCCTCGGAGAAAGTGCAAGAGTTCTGGATGGAATATATTGATAATCAAGAGACTGAAACGGAAGAAGAGCAAGAAAGAGAAGAAGCTTCAAGCAGCACCTATAGGCAAAGTACAAAGAAGAAGAAAAATGGAAAAATAATGACAAGATCGCAAGCATCGAAAGAGAAAAGAGAGATATTAGATAGTAATCTAGGACAGAACAATGGATAAGAAGGGACTAAAGATAATATCAGTGAACATCAATGGCTTAAATGAACCGCATAAAAGGAGTAAGATATTTCTTCAGCTCAAGAAGACCCAGTCTGACATAATATGTATTCAAGAAACACACATCAAAAAGGAAGATCAAAGATATCTACAAAATAAGAAATTGGGTACCCTCTACCATTCTTCCGATCTCAGGAGAAAAAGAGGAGTAGCTATATATGTGAAAGAATGGATTAACTCTAAGCTACTCTATTGTGATGGTTCTGGCAGAATTGTGTTGGTGGAAGTCGAAGTGGAAGGTAAAAAGATGATTATAGGAAACATCTATGCTCCCCATAACAACCAAGATAAATTCTTTGCTGAATTGTATAAGAAGTTAATTGAATTTGAAAATACAAGTTATTGTATCCTGGGAGATTTCAATGCTGTACATGACGTTCTTAAAGATAAAAAAACTGGGAAGAAAGGGGGGGGGAAAAGGCTGCGTGGCCTACTTCCCCAAACCTTCTTTAAGATGGCAGATGAACTCAACCTGGTGGATACTTGGAGAATGAAGAATCCCCAGACGTCAGACTTTACCTTCCATTCTCAAGTGCATGATACATGGTCCAGATTGGACATGTGTTGGATGTCAATATCAGTGGCAATAGCAGTGGAACAGGCCGATATACTTCCAAAAGTTTTTGCTGACCACAACCCAATACAGATAACTCTGGGAAAGGCAACCCCCAGGACTCGTTGGACATTAAATACGCAAATCTTAAAAGATAAAGAATTTGTATTGGACTCAAAAAAAAAGATAAAAGCGTTTTTTGAACAAAATCGGGAACATGATACTCCAATCCAAATAATATGGGACGCCTTTAAAGCTTTTTTTAGAGGTTTAGCAATTTCCTACTCAGCTAAAAAAAAGAAACAAAGAACCCAAAAGTATAATGATCTATTGGACAAACTACGTAGACAAGAAAACATCCAAAAAGTAAATAATACAGAACAGATTAAAACAAGGATCCACGCTTTGCAACACCAAATAAATCTACTGCTATCAGAGGAGCTTGAGAGGAAACTAAAATGGACTAGACAAAATTACTTTGAGAACGCGAATAAAACTAGTAGATGGTTAGCCTTCAAGCTGAGAAAAGAAAGAGAAAAAAAAGTTATCAGATCATTGAAGGATGAGAACCAAATAGAAATGGTCAAAGAGGAACAATTGAAAGAAATTGTGAGGAAATTTTATCTGAAGCTATATAAGAACCAGCAAGTATCTGAGCCCCAGCAAGATGAATATTTAAAACAAGCCAAGATGAAACAAATTACAAACCAGCAACGGGAATCTCTGGAAAATCCGATAACAATGCAAGAAATTGTGGAAGCGATTCAAGGCCAGAAAAATAATAAGACTCCTGGTTTAGATGGTTTGCCGATTGAGTTTTATAAGTGTTTTGAAGAGGTGCTTTTAATACCATATAAACGTGTTTTGGAAGGAATAAGAGAGACAACTAAAATACCTGAATCATGGCTGGAGGCGTTAATTACATTAATATATAAAGGTGGGACTGAACCTACAGACATTAAAAATTACAGACCGATCTCATTGCTGAACGTGGATTACAAAATTTATGCGACCATACTAACAAACAGGCTTAAAAAGATTATCCCGAATATTATACACGAAGATCAATCTGGTTTTATTCCCGGAAGAGTAATGAGACAAAACGTTAGAATATTAATGAGTGTCCTGGAATACTATAAAGAACATCCAGATAAACAACTTGCGGTAATTTCATTGGATGCAGAGAAAGCTTTCGATAATGTAAATTGGAGCTTTATTTTCAAAACCTTAACATCAATTGGCTGTGGAGAAAACTTTGTAAACTTGATCAGGTCTATTTATGCAAGCCAAAAAGCGAGAATAAATGTTAATGGCTCCCTGACGGACCCAATAAAGATTGAGCAAGGCACAAGGCAAGGCTGCCCGCTGTCCCCTATTCTCTTTGTTCTAGCATTGGAACCGTTACTGCAAATGATCAGAGAAGATTCGGAAATCAAAGGAGTGAGAATTAAAAAGGAAATCTATAAAACGCAGGCTTTTGCTGATGACATATTAATTACGTTGGAAAATCCAAACTCCTCAATTGGAAAGTTGATGTCTGCCTTAAAACAATATGGGGAAGTAGCAGGTTTCAAAGTCAACTATCAAAAAACTAAGTTCTTAGCTAAAAATATGACGAAAGAACAAATATCTGAATTAGAAGTTGAATCAGGATTTGCCTATGAAAAAAAAATTAAATATTTAGGTATAAATTTAACAGCAGAACTGAAAACCCTGGTAAGAGATAATTATGAAAAAATATTAAAAGAAATTAAAACTGACTTAGAAAAATGGAATGAACTGCAAATCTCTTTACTGGGAAGGATTGCAACAGTCAAAATGAATATACTGCCGAGAGTGCTGTTTTTATTTCAGATGATCCCTATCATCCTCCCAAAATCCTTTTTCAAACAACTTAACAAAATAGTGGCAAAATTTGTTTGGCAAAACAAAAAACCTAGGATCAAACTGAAAGTCCTACAAGATAAGAAGGAAAGAGGTGGGTTTGCCCTACCAGAGTGGCAGATCTACCACAAAGCGTGCATCTTGACTTGGATCAAAGACTGGCTGTTATTAGAAAATAAAAGACTTTTAACTCTGGAAGGTGCGGACCTTGTTAAAGGTTGGCACTCGTATATATGGTACGAAGACCCCAAAAAAGGGAGCATCTTTTTTAGACATGAAATAAGAAAGTCTTTGTTCAAGATTTGGGCTGAAATTAAAAAACAAGTATATAGATATACTCCCAGATGGCTCTCCCCAGTGGAAGCTTCAGTGCACCCCAATCTTTTTTGTTGGGGAAACCACCTTACTTATGAATCGCTACTGGATCCCAAACACGAATTGAAAATCGAGGAAAATGTGGATATGGATTGGTGGCTTAAAATGCAAGTTAAATCAAGATATAAAAAGGACAATGAAGTAGGATTCTCCAAAAAGTTAAATGAATTTGATTGCATTATACTAGGAACTGACCGGAAGCTTACTTCAAAAATATATAACTGGTTACTCGATTTGAAAATGCAAGACGAAAATGTGAAGGAAAATTGGATTAAATGGTTACAGGATTTTGGTTATACCATCGAACTAAGCGAATGGGAGAAAATATGGAAAGAGAATTTAAGATTGACAAAATCTGCCCAGCTAAAAGAAAATCTATATAAGATGGCTCATCGATGGTATTTTACCCCAGAAAGGCTTTCCAAAGCCTTCCCAAATGTAATCGGATAAATGCTGGAAGTGTGGTAAAGTAAAAGGTTCTTTGTTCCACATATGGTGGAAATGTGACTTGCAAAAAAATACTGGGTGCAAGTTTCGCTTTGGTGTAAAAAGATGTTAAAGATTAATATCCCGCATGTGCCAGAATTGTACCTTTTGAACATATGTAAAATCCCTATATCTAAAACAGCGAAAAAGTTATTGTTTTATATTATTACAATAGCGAGGACCTTATTTGCTAAATATTGGAAAACGTCTCAGATACCATCCAAAAGAGAGTTTATGTTAAATCTTTTAAATGCTGCAGAAATGGATATGTTAACATGCAGATTGAATGACGGGAACATGGAAGAGTGTGAGAAAACGTGGTATCCAATGTATGAATGGGCAAAAAAATTGGGATTTGAATGGTCTTGAATAGAGATATTAATATTATAAATATTTAGTTTCTTGTATATTCGCTCCAGAAGATAAAATGTATATAGGATTATGAATAACATATTTTTTGTTGTTGTTATTGTTGTAAATGCTGAATTGTTGTTTAGTTGTTACTTCTTTGGTTGTTTATTGTTGTTGTCTTCTTTTTGTTGTTGTGCAATGTTATAATAAAAAAAAATGTTAAAAAAAAAAAAAATAAACTTTGATTCATGCAGATGCAAAAAAAAAATAAAATAAAATAAAATGCCTGATGTTTCTGCCCCCCTGCCCCTTTGGCGTGCTTGTCTAACATCTGGCCGGTATATAGATATGCTGCATCTTCAGTTGAAGGAGACCTACTGTGCAGGTATGGGGAAAGTAGCTGGCAAGGCCAATGCCCCTTCAGTCAAGGATTCTGTGTTTGCGTGGATCTGCGAGCGCTTATGTAAGGGTCATTAAAACGCAGTTTATAAGCAACGGTAAAGTGCAGGCTGGTTACAAACGAAGATGGTGAGGGGTCCGGAGACGAAGCCCTACGAAAAAGATGAAGACGTTGGATTTATATTCCGCCCTCCACTCAGAGTCTCTGAGATGCTCACAATCTCCTATACCTTCCTCCCCCACAACAGACACCCTGTGAGGTGGGTGGGGCTGAGAGGGCTCTCACAGCAGCTGCCCTTCCAAGGACAGAGTCTCAGAGCGGCCTACAATCTCCTTTCCCTTCCTCCCCCATAACAGACACCCTGTGAGGTGGGTGGGGCTGAGAGGGCTCTCACAGCTGCTGCCCTTTCAAGAACAACCTCTGCCAGAGCTATGGCTGACCCAAGGCCATGCCAGCAGGTGCAAGTGGAGGAGTGGGGAATCAAACGCGGTTCTCTGCACACTTAACCACTACACCAAACTGGTTGAAGGAGAAAGGTTGAAGGAGCTGGGCATGTTTAGCCTGGAGAAGAGGCAGCTGAGAGGTGATATGATCACCATTTTCAAGTACTTGAAGGGCTGTCCTATAGAGGATGGTGCAGAATTGTTTACGGTGGCCCCAGAAGGTAGGACCAGGACCAATGGGTTGAAATTAAATTGTAGAATCATGGAGTTGGAAGGGAACTCTAGGGTCATCTAGTCCAACCCACTGCATAATGCAGGAAACTCACAAATACCTCCCCCTAAATTCACAGATCTTCGTCAGAGGGCCATCTAGCCGCTGTTTAAGAACCTCCAAGGAAGGAGAGCCCACCACCTCCCGAGGAAGTTGGTTCCACTTAGGAATCACTCTAATGGTCAGGAAGTTCTTCCTAATGTTGAGCCGGAAACTCTTTTGATTTAATTTCAACCCATTGGTTCTGGTCCTATCTTCTGGGGACACAGAAAGCAATTCCGCATCATCCTCTATAGGACAGCCCTTCAGGTACTTGAAGATGGTGATCCTGTCACCTCTCAGCCGCCTCCTCTCCAGGCTAAACATCCCCAGCTCCTTCAACCTTTCCTCACAGGACTTGGTTTCCAGACCCCTCACCATCTTTGTCACTCTCCTCTGGACCCGTTCAAGCTTGTCTATATCCTTCTTAAAAATGTGGTACCAAGAACTGAACACAAGACTCCAGGTGAGGTCTTATCAGAGAAGAGTAAAGCGATACCATCACTTCACGTGATTTGGACACTATATCTCTGTTAATACAGCCCAAAATTGCATTTGCCTTTTTAGCCACCGCATCACACTGTTGGCTCATGTTCAGCGTATGATCCACTAAGACCCCGAGATCTGTTTCACGCATACTACTGCTAAGACGAACCTCCCCCATCCTATAACCATGCATTGTATTTTTCCTGCCTAAATGCAGAACTTGACATAAATGAGAGCTTGTCGGGCTGGACCATGGGTGACATAAAATGTAATGGCAGGCAGCAGAGATACAAACTTTATAAAGGACACTGACAAACACAATTCTGAATTTTTTTTAAAAAAAACTTAAAACACGATTAACACATTAGCACTCGTTGGTCTTAAAAGTGCTTTCTTTGTATCTTTCCCATGGGATCCAGGGAACTGGGCAAAGGAAGCTCTGACTTTCCTTCCCCGGGGGACCAGGAGGTGGAGGAGCCTCAGCCAATAGAAGGAAGAGAGGCTTGGCTCAGTAGCTCTGCTGTGCGATTGAGAGAGCTTGGCAAAGCAAGCTTTTCCTCCTCCTCCTTCCTCCCCAAGGGAGAAGAGCCTCAGCCAATGGAGAAAATAGAGGCTTGGCTCTGTAGCTCCTACGTGATTGAGCAAGTCTGGCAAAGCAAGCTGTGATGCAGAAGGAAGCAAGAGAGAGAGAGAGAGAGAAGGAAACAGATAACAGCCAGTTGCTCGGGGTCCTAAGTTCCTGTTGAATAAAATGTCTTCCTTGAATAAAAGGTCTGTCTTAACCAGGCCTCAGATTCAGCAGGAGCTCACAGGGGCACAGCCCCTGAACCCTTCTGAGGATTTCCCCCTCCTCCTCCCCACCTTGTCCATTGAACAGTAGGTGCAGCTGCATAACAATCCCTGGATGAGCTCCACCACCTATTTTTCTACAAAGCGACCCCTGGTTTTAGTGGACATGGACTTTGTTCTAACAGGAAAGGAAAAGGAAAGGTCCCCTGTGCTAGCACCAGTCGTTTCCCACTCTGGGGTGACGTTGCTTTCACAACGTTTTCACTGCAGGCTTTTTACGGGGTGGTTTGCCGTTGCCTTCCTCAGTCATCTACACTTTCCCCCCCAGCAAGCTGGGGACTCATTTTATCGACCTCGGAAGGATGGAAGGCTGAGTCAACCTGGAGCCGGCTACCTGAACCAGCTTTCGCTGGGATCAAACTCAGGTCGTGAGCTGAGCTTAGGACTGCAGTACTGCGGTTTTATCACTCTGCGCCACGGGGCTCTTGTTCTAACAAAGCAACTATAAATACAAATGGCTGAAAAGGGGATCTGAACATGGTCTTCTGTGTCCAAATCACGGCTCTTCAACGATGCTCAGGTCCATTGCTACAAGCCTCAAGGGGTTGTGCCTGCATCCTGCCTCTTCTAGAACCTTTTATCTCCTTCACAGGGGACTGTATCATACTAGAAAAACACACTAGATAGACTGGATAAACATATAGAGCAGAGATCCATCAGTGGATATTAGTCACAGCGTATTATTGGAACTCTCAGTCTGGGGCAGTGATGCTCTGTATTCTTGGTGCTTGGGAGGGTCAACAGTGGGAGGGCTTCTAGTGTCCTGGCCCCACTGATGGACCTCCTGAGGGCACCTGGGTTTTTTGGCCACTGTATGACACACAGTGTTGGACAGGAGGGGCCATTGGCCTGATCCAACATGGCTTCTCTGATGTTCTTAAGTCTGGGGCAGTGATGTTCTGTATTCTTGGTGCTGGGGTGGGCAACAGTGGAAGGGCTTCCAGTGTCCTGGCCCCACTGGTGGACCTCCTGGTGGTGCCTGGTTTTTTTTGGCCACTGTGTGACCCAGAATGTTGGACTGGATGGGCCACTGGCCTGATCCAACATGGCTTCTCTTATGTTCTTAAGTGTGACACAGAGTGTTGGACTGGATGGGCCATTGGCCTGATCCAGCATGGCTTCTCTTATGTTCTTAAGTGTGACACAGAGTGTTGGACTGGATAGGCCATTGGCCTGATCCAGCATGGCTTCTCTTATGTTCTTAAGTGTGACACAGAGTGTTGGACTGGATGGGCCATTGGCCTGATCCAGCATGGCTTCTCTTATGTTCTTAAGTGTGACACAGAGTGTTGGACTGGATGGGCCATTGGCCTGATCCAGCATGGCTTCTCTTATGTTCTTAAGTGTGACACAGAGTGTTGGACTGGATGGGCCATTGGCCTGATCCAACATGGCTTCTCTTATGTTCTTCTGCGACACAGAGTGTTGGACTGGAGGGGCCACTGGCCTGATCCAACATGGCTTCTCTTATGTTCTTCTGCGACACAGAGTTCTGGACTGGAGGGGCCACTGGCCTGATCCAACATGGCTTCTCTTATGTTCTTCTGCGACACAGAGTGTTGGACTGGATGGGCCATTGGCCTGATCCAACATGGCTTCTCTTATGTTCTTAAGTGTGACACAGAGTGTTGGACTGGAGGGGCCATTGGCCTGATCCAACATGGCTTCTCTTATGTTCTTAAGTGTGACACAGAGTGTTGGACTGGAGGGGCCACTGGCCTGATCCAACATGGCTTCTCTTATGTTCTTCTGCAACACAGAGTGTTGGACTGGAGGGGCCACTGGCCTGATCCAACATGGCTTCTCTTATGTTCTTCTGCGACACAGAGTGTTGGACTGGAGGGGCCACTGGCCTGATCCAACATGGCTTCTCTTATGTTCTTCTGCGACACAGAGTGTTGGACTGGATGGGCCATTGGCCTGATCCAACATGGCTTCTCTTATGTTCTTATGTGACACAGAGTGCTGGACTGGAGGGGCCATTGGCCTGATCCAACATGGCTTATCTCATGTTCTTATGTCTGGGGCAGTGATGCTCTGAATTTTTGGTGCTTGGGGGGGGCACAGTGGGAGGGCTTCTAGTGTCCTGGCCTGATGGACCTCCTGATGGCACCTGGGTTTTTTGGCCACTGTGTGACGCAGACCGTTGGACTGGATGGGCTACTGGCCTGATCCAACATGGCTTTTCTTACGTTCTTAGATCACCGCTGTTAACATGTTTTTGCTTCCAGATCTGTGAGAAAAGCTGGCCGCTGCTGCAGAAGTGTAATGACGTGGTCGATGCAAAATCAATATGTAGACTCGCCTGGCAGCCAAAAAAAGGAAAGGCATGTAACACATTCTCTGTTTTTTAAAAAATCATGTTTTCAGTCACATTTTTAATTGCAATTTCTCCCCCTCCCCCCCTGCAAAGAGTTCAGGGCGGCATACAAAGTCCCCTCCCTCCAGCGAAGTAAGTTAGGCTATTATAGACAGAGTGGGCCAGAGCCCAAGATCCCAGTGGGGCCAGAGCAGAAGGTCAACCAGTGTGCTTCATATCAGAGGGGTCAGTTTTGAATGTATATACTTATTTATTTGCTTCATTTGTGCACTCTCTGTCTCCCCGGTCGTTACCTGAAGCAGCTTACACAGTTCCATTTATCCTCGCCGGAAAGCATGAATGTCAGATTTTTTTTTGAGAGCTGGGAGGGAGGGAGGAAAGCAGATAGATGGGTGGGAGGGAGAGGTGGAAAGAAAGCAACTTTAACTTTCAGTGCATTCTCCAAGCCGCCAGCTGGCTTGGCTTGGAGAAGCGATTTAAAGAGAGAAATACTTTCCCCAAGCCGGCCGATGGGGCGGTGGGGGCTTTGAGAGCCACGCAATAGGCGTGAAAGAGCCAAATACGGCCCCGGAGCCACAGTTTGGCCACCCCTGTCCCAGATCCTAGTCTGATGCTTTAACTACTCTAGTCGGCTGAGAGGTCACCCAGCAAGCTTCTGTGGTACGAGTGGGGATTCAAACTTGGGTCTCCCCGATACCAGTCCAACACTCCTAACCACAAAAGTCATAATGTGGCCCTGTTGGGAGGAAAAGTGGGGTATAAGTAAATAAATATTTCCTGTCTATTACTTGACCTGTTTGGGCTCCTTCCTGAATCAAACGACACGTCAGTGTTTCTTTGTCATCAAAACCAACTCTTTTTTTTTAAACAAAAAGGATTTTTAAAAAATGTGATTTCTCGTCTGGACAGTTTCTGGCCATCCCGGTAGAGAAGGTGGTTAAGATGTACAAGAGGGAGACGTGGAACCATGAGTTTGATCTGTCCGATAACTTCATCTCTCAGGTAGGCATCCTTTGTGCGGTTGTTACAGTTCAGTCTTTATGAGAATGACAGGGTAGTACGGACTGTCATTTGTAGCACTGTGTTTGGGGGGGGGGGGGTGTGCAGAGGACAGTAGCGATGTCCCCTCTAAGCTGAGTTAGCGTGAGCTAGCTCACAGTTTTTTAGCCTCCAGCTCAAACATTTTTGTCTCGGCTCAGGAAAAATGAGCACACGCAGCAGCTCACAACTTTAATGCCCGCAGCTCGCGAAGTGGAATTTCTGCTCACAAGACTGCCACAGCTTAGAGAAAACGTTGGATGGTGGCGCGCTGGGAGCAGAGAGAGCTGTGATTTTTAAGAACATAAGAGAAGCCATGTCGGATCTAGACAGTTTAATTAAATTTAATTTGCAATTTATACCCCGCCCTATCCCGCAAAGCGGGCTCAGGGCAGCTAACAACATTAAAACGTTGCAATAACAATAAATAAAACATATCAAATTAAATGCAACGACTTTAAGATATCTCATAATAAATACAGTGGCCCCTCCAGATCAACACTCTGCGTCGCACAGTGGTCAAAAAAACCAGGTGCCACCAGGAGGTCAACTAGTGGGGCCAGGACACTAGAAGCCCTCCCACTGTGCCCCCACAAGCACCAAGAATACAGAGCATCACTGCCCCAGACATAAGAATATAAGAGAAGCCGTGTTGGATCAGGCCAGTGGCCCATCCAGTCCAACACTCTGTGTCACACAGTGGCCAAAAAACCCAGGTGCCATCAGGAGGTCCATCAATGGGGCCAGGACACCAGAAGCCCTCTACTGTGCCCCCTAAGCACCAAAAACACAGAGCATCACTCCTCCAGACATAAGAACATAACAGAAGCCATGTTGGATCAGGCCAGTGGCCCATCCAGTCCAACACTCTGTGTCACACAGTGGCCAAAAAAACCCAGGTGCCATCAGGAGGTCTATCAGTGGGGCCAGGACACCAGACTCCGTCTACTGTGCCCCCCCAAACACCAAGAATACAGAGCATCACTCCTCCAGGCATAACAGAAGCTATGTTGGATCAGGCCAATGGCCCATCCAGTCCAACACTCTAATGTTGTTAGTCTTTCCGGTGCCACTGCACTTTTGTTCCCAGCAGAAGTGGGCAACGCTGGCTTCTTTCTCCGGTTTTGTATATTTTTACACATTTCTAAATGTCTATGCGAGAAAACATTTCTAAACGGTATTCTAATTTGAAACGGCATCCTGTTGAACAGAGATTCTGTCTGAAATGCTGAAGAATTTCTCTTAGTCTTACGCATGATCTGACTCCCTGTGTTTTTGTAGTTAGCTCCGCCTCTTGTGGCCGCCATTTTGCGGTTTTACTCGCAGTCCAGAGCCAGAATTCCAAAGGTTCCCACAGGCTTAAAATACCTGGTTCAAAGTATCCCGTAGCTAATGGTGTCCCTCTGTTTCTCTCTTGCAGACTCTCAGTGTTGTAGCCTGGTCTCCCTGTGGACAGTTTGTGGCAGCAGGAAGTGTTGGCGGCTGTATGATCATTTGGAATGTGGATACAAAGGAGTGTCTGGAGAGGTGCCAGTAGTTTTTATGGTGTCATAAGCAGGCCTTGAATTCAGCAGGAGCTCACCGAAGCACAGCTCCTGAACCTTTCTGAGGGTTCCCCCTCTTCCTCCCCACCTACCTTCCTTGTCCACTGAATCCCTGGATGAGGAGAGCGGGCAACCAGCCAGCCACCAGGAGCTTTGCTGCACCCCAAGCAGCCCTCACTAACCCCTGGAGAAGACCACGCCACCATTTCTCCACTACTTATATGATTTTGGGCAGCGGGTGGCTTTCCGGCCTTCGGACTGGGGTGGTGGGGGGGAGTGGCCCAGGAGAGCCCCAGGTGAGTGAGGCCTGCTTGGGCTGGCTAGATCTCTAGCCAACTCATAAGAACATAAGAGAAGCCATGTTAGATCAGGCCAATGGCCCATCCAGTCCAACACTGTGTCTCACAGTGGCCAATCCCCTCTTGAAGCTGGCTATGCTTGTAGCCGCCGCCACCTCCTGTGGCAGTGAATTCCACATGTTAATCACCCTTTGGGTGAAGAAGGACTTCCTTTTATCCGTTTTAACCTGTCTGCTCAGCAATTTCATTGAATGCCCACAAGTTCTTGTATTGTGTGAAAGGGAAAAAAGAACTTCTTTCTCTACTTTCTCCATCCCATGCATTATCTTGTAAACCTCTATCATGTCACCCCGCAGTCGATGTTTCTCCAAGCAAAAGAGCCCCAAGCGTTTCAACCTTTCTTCATAGGGAAAGTGTTCCAAACCTTTAATCATTCTAGTTGCCCTTTTCTGCACTTTTCCCAATGCTATAATATCTTTTTTGAAGTGCGGTGACCAGAATTGTACACAGTATTCCAAATGAGACCGCACCATCGATTTATACAGGGGCATTATGATACTGGCTGATTTGTTTTCAATTCCCTTCCTAATAATTCCCAGCATGGCGTTGGCCTTTTTTATTGCACTCGCACACTGTCTTGACATTTTCAGTGAGTTGTCTACCACGACCCCAAGATCTCTCTCTTGGTCAGTCTCTGCCAGTTCACACCCCATCTTGTATTTGTAGCTGGGATTCTTGGCCCCAATGTGCATTACTTGGCCACGTTGAACCTCATCTTCCAAGCAGGCCTCGTTTGACTGGGGCTCTCCTTTCTTGGGTTGGGTTGCTTTTGGCTGGTGTGGGGGGCAGCATATGCTAATGAGTTATGCTAATGAGCAGTAAAACCTATTTTTCCACAAAATGACCCCTGGTCATAAGAACATAAGAGAAGCCATGTTGGATCAGGCCAGTGGCCCATCCAATCCAACACTCTGTGTCACATAAGAACATAAGAGAAGCCATGTTGGATCAGGCCACTGGCCCCTCCAGTCCAACACTCTGTGTCACATAAGAACATAAGAGAAGCCATGTTGGATCAGGCCAGTGGCCCATCCAGTCCAACACTCTGTGTCACATAAGAACATAAGAGAAGCCATGTTGGATCAGGCCAGTGGCCCATCCAGTCCAACACTCTGTGTCACATAAGAACATAAGAGAAGCCATGTTGGATCAGGCCACTGGCCCCTCCAGTCCAACACTCTGTGTCACATAAGAACATAAGAGAAGCCATGTTGGATCAGGCCAGTGGCCCATCCAGTCCAACACTCTGTGTCACATAAGAACATAAGAGAAGCCATGTTGGATCAGGCCAGTGGCCATCCAATCCAACACTCTGTGTCACATAAGAACATAAGAGAAGCCCTCTTGGATCAGGCCAGTGGCCCATCCAGTCCAACACTCTGTGTCACATAAGAACATAAGAGAAGCCATGTTGGATCAGGCCAATGGCCCATTCAGTCCAACACTCTGTGTCACACAGTGGCAAAAAATTTTATATATACACACACACTGTGGCTAATAGCCACTGATGGACCTTTGCTCCATATTTTTATTTAAACCCCTCTTGAAGGTGGCTATGCTTGTGGCCGCCACCACCTCCTGTGGCAGTGAATTCCAAATGCCAATCACCCTTTGCGTGAAGAAGTACTTCCTTTTATCCGTTTTAACCTGGCTGCTCAGCAATTTCATCGAATGCCCATGAGTTCTTGTATTGTGAGAAAGGGAGAAAAGTACTTCTTTCTCTACTTTCTCCATCCCATGCATTATCTTGTAAACCTCTATCATGCCACCCTGCAGTCGACGTTTCTCCAAGCTAAAGTTAAGACAGGCAGCTCAAAGAAAGGAATACTGCTATGGCCATCCACTGTTTTGGCTGGCCCTAATTGTGGAGAGCCAGTTTGGTGTCGTGGTTAAGTGTGCGGACTCTTATCTGGGAGAACCGGGTTTGATTCCCCACTCCTCCACTTGTACCTGTTGGAATGGCTTTGGGTCAGCCATAGCTCTCGCAGAGTTGTCTTTGAAAGGGCAGCTTCTGGGAGAGCTCTCTCAGCCTCACCCACCTCACAGGGTGTCTGTTGTGGGGGAAGATGATAAAGGAGATTGTAAGCGCCTCTGAGACTCTGATTCAGAGTGAAGGGCAGGGTATAAATCTGTGGTCTTCTTCCTCCACTTGCATCTGCTGGAATGGCCTTGGGTCAGCCATAGCTCTGGCAGAGGTTGTCCTTGAAAGGGCAGCTGCTGGGAGAGCCCTCTCCAGCCCCACCCACCTCACAGGGTGTCTGTTGTGGGGGAAGAAGATAGAGGAATTTGTAAGCCCCTCTGAGTCTCTGATTCAGAGAGAAGGGCGGGGTATAAATCTGTGGTCTTCTTCCTCCACTTGCAGCTGCTGGAATGCCCTTGGTTCAGCCATAGCTGTCGCAGAGTTGTCCTTGAAAGGGCAGCTGCTGTAAGAGCTCTCTCAGCCCTACCTACCTCACAGCATGTCTGTTGTGGGGGGTGGGGAGGTAAAAGAGATTGTGACCACTCTGAGACTCTGAAATGCAGAGTATAGGGCGGGATATAAATCCAATATCATCATCTTCTCCCCCCGAATCTTGTGCTTGGGGGGGGCAACAATGGGGGGCCTTCTGGAGTTCTGGCCCGGCTGGTGGGCCTCCTCTTGGCCTCGGGGTTTTGGCCACTTTGTGACACAGAGGGCTGGACTGTTGGGGCCATTGGCCTGATCCAACATGGCTTCTCTTATGTTCTTATGTGACACAGAGTGTTGGACTGGACGGGCCACTGGCCTGATCCAACATGGCTTCTCTCATGGTCTTAATTGTATCTTCTTGAAACAAGAATGTGACAGCATTGGTGATTTTTTAAAAAAAGTACACTTTGAGAACGCTGCTTGCATACAGTTCACACGTACACCTTAAGGAAAATGTATGTTTGCTTTCATTGTGTTTGGTCGCTAAGGGTCAAGCATGAAAAAAGTTACACCATCTGTGGGCTGGCCTGGCACCCCGGAGGCAGTCAAGTCGCTTACACAGACACGGAAGGCAATCTGGGTCTGCTGGAGAATGTCTGCAGTGCGGATGGAAAGCCGTCAAATGCCAAGGTAGTATATTCTTTTTCAGCTTCGGCAGTATTGCTCATCCGGTCGCACAACATTGGGTTGGTTTTTTTTAGTGCTCCTTGTCTTCTTGGTAGTCAGTCAGTCCTTGATAGTCTGCCAGTCTGGTGTCGTGGTTAAGTGCTCGGACTCTCATCTGGGAGAACCGGGTTTGATTCCCCCACTCCTCCACTTGCAGCTGCTGGAATGGCCTTGGGTCAGCCATAGCTCTCGCAGGAGTTGTCCTTGAAAGGGCAGCTTCTGGGAGAGCTCTCTCAGCCCCACCCACCTCACAGGGTGTCTCTTGTGGGGGAAGGCGATAAAAGGAAATTGTAAGCCGCTCTGAGACTCTGATTCAGAGAGAAGGGCGGGGCATAGATCTGCGGTCTTCTTGAACATTTAGGAAAGGTGGCTGTGATTACTAAGAGCCAGAGTGGGTTTCTCAAGAATAAGGTCACATTAGGCTCTCCTTCCTTGGAGGTTTTAAAAAAGAGGCTAGATGGCCATGCTGATTCTGTGAATTAGAATACAATCTGAGAGAGGTCACTATAATGATAATAAAAAATGCAAGCTAGAGACCAGTTTACTAAGGAGGATCTAGAAACCAGTCCAAACGTCCAAAACGTGTACTTTCAAGTCCCAAAGTTGTGTGGTGACAACCGATTGATTAAGTACTTGTTTCTTTCCAGTCTTCATCAGATCTGGGACCAATATTGATTCAATCACATAGATTCTTTACACAATTTTCAAAAAAGAGGGACGCAAGAAGCCACATACTGAGCTGTAGCCGATGTGAAATTGCTGCTGGAGACACTCTAAGTCCCTCTTTTTTGAAAATTGTGCAAAGCATCTATGTAATTGAATCAATATTGGTCCCAGGTCTGATGAAGACTGGAAAGAAACAAGTACTTAATCGATTGGCTTGTCACTACACTACTTTGGGACTTGAATGTACATGTTTTGGACATTTGAACTGGTTTCTATATATTTCTTAGTAAATTGGTCACTAGCTTGCATTTTTTGTTGTGGGATTCTGTGAATTAGGAAGATCGTGTGAAGGAGGACACGAAAGGTTGCGTCCGTGCTTAGTTCTTGTGCTCTTTCTTACACGTCCAGGGGAATGCTGATTGCCGCTTTGGGATCAGTCAGCAATTTTTCTCCAGGCTTGCTTGGCCAGGGATCCTGGAGGTGTTTGCCATCTTCTGGGATTGGAGCAGGGGTCACTGGGGATAAGAACATAAGAGAAGCCATGTTGGATCAGGCCAATGGCCCATCCAGTCCAACACTGTATCACACAGTGGCCAAAATACACACACACACACTGTGACTAATAGCCACTGATGGACCTCTGCTCCATATTTTTATCCAATCCCCTCTTAAAGCTGGCTATGCTTGTAGCCACCACCACCTCCTGTGGCAGTGAATTCTACATGTTAATCACCCTTTGGGTGAAGAAGGACTTCCTTTTATCCGTTTTAACCCGACTGCTCAGCAATTTCATTGAATGCCCACGAGTCCTTATATTGTGAGAAAGGAAGAAAAGGACTTCTTTCTCTACTTTCTCCATCCCATGCATAATCTTGTCAACCTCTCTCATGTCACCCTGCAGTCGACGTTTCTCCAAGCTAAAGAGCCCCAGGCGTTTTAGCCTTTCTTCATAGGGAAAGTGTTCCAAACTTTGAATCATTCTAGTTGCCCTTTTCTGCACGTTTTCCAATGCTATAATATCCTTTTTGAGGTGCGGTGACCAGAATTGCACACAGTACTCCAAATGTGTGTTTGGGATGTGTGTGTTTCGGGGAGGTATTTGTGAAGCTCCTGCATTGTGCAGGGGGTTGGACTAGTTGACCTCGGAGATCCCTTCCAGCTCTTAAGATTCTACGATTCTGTTTGCCTTGGCCTCAGGTATCCGATCCTGCGTCCAAAGACTATGACGATCTTTTTGATGGAGATGACAGCGAGGACTTCCTCAACAGGGACTTCGTTGAACCCCAGTCGTCCCCAAAGGCAGAAACAAATTATGACGATGAGGAGGACGACCTGACAGTAACATCGGGAAGGCCCAGGAACCGTGGGGCCATAATTGAGGATGACGAGAACTCCATAGGTTTGGATTTCCCAAAATGAGATCTGTGTTTTTATTGTACAAATATCCCACCTTTCTACCATTCTTACAAGGACCACTCAGGCGGCTGAGAAATTAAAACACGCATGATGAAATCATACTTAAAAGCACGTAAAAATCAACCACCTCCCAGAACAGACATCGTTTTTTAAAAAGTTCGAAACAGGCAGTTTGGTGTAGCGGTTAAGTGCGCGGACTCTTATGTGGGAGAACCGAGTTTGAACCTCCGCTTGCAGCTGCTGGAATGGCCTTGGGTGAGCCATAGGTCTCGTAGGAGTTGTCCTTGAAAAAGCAGCTGCTGGGAGAGCCCTCTCAGCCCCACCAACCTCACAAGGTGTCTGTTGTGGAGGAGGAAGGGAAAGGAGATTGTAGGCTGCTCTGAGGCTCTGTCCTTGAAAGGGCAGCTGCTGTGAGAGCTCTCTCAGCCCCACCCACCTCACAGAGTGTCTGTTGTGGGGGAGGAAGGGAAAGGCGATTGTAGGCTGCTCTGAGACTCTGTCCTTGGAAGGGCAGCTGCTGGGAGAGCCCTCTCCAGCCCCACCCACCTCACAGGGGGTCTGTTGTGGGGGGAGAAGACATAGAAGATTGTGAGCCGCTCTGAGTCTCTGATTCAGAGAGAAGGGCGGGGTAGAAATCTGCAATTCTTCTTCTTTGCAAAAGCTGCTGACTCATAGCAACCTCACAGGGGTTTAAAGGCACGAGACTAACAGGTGGTTTGTCACTGCCTGCTTCTGTGTAGCAACCCTGGACTTCCTTGGTGGTCTCCCATCCATGTATTATTGTTATTATTACTACTTTGTTCTAATATCCTGCCCTCTCCACAAGCGGACTCAGGGCGGCTGACAGTCAATTCAAAAACATTTACAATTACCATTTAAAACGATAAAAACAATTTAAAATACAGTTCTGAGGTGCTGTTCAGCCTCCGTATAGGCGGGATCTTTCTTTCTTCTGGCAGCGATCCTATAATGTCCGTAGCTCCTCCGCAGTGTGGGGTGGCAGTTCTCTCCCGGTTTTAGGTGCGGAAGGCCTGTCAATAATTCAGTTTTGCAGGCCCTGCGGGATTGAGAAAGATGCCACGGGGCCCTTACGGCCTCCGGGAGGGCGTTCCACGTTTCTGGTGCTGCCACCGAGAAGGCCCTAGTGTTAGCACATAGAGCATACAGGGTGTATCCCTATATGACAAAAAGAGGATCTTTACTCAAATACTCTGGGAAGAACACCTTCAGAAAGAAGGACACCAAACTTCAAGCTCTTTAATATATGAAGAATTTTTTTAAGTATTAGCCAATACATGAATTTAAAGGTTTAGGGATAGCATATGACCACAAGTTTACATAGTTACGTTCTTATATGGCTGCAGCCTTCCCTACTCTAAGGTTCCCTAGCCTATCACAATTGATAAAAGCAAAACCATTGTATAGATAGCAAATCTCATTTTCGAAAAGTTTTATTAGTTTCAGAAGAAAAAAGATAGGGCTAGGGGATTGGGGAATAGAAAACACAATTCATGGGGAGGGACGGTGGCTCAGTGGTAGAGCATCTGCTTGGTAAGAAGAAGGTCCCAGGTTCAATCTCCGGCACCTCCAACTAAAAAGGGTCCAGGCAAGTAGGCGTGAAAAACCTTAGCTTGAGACCGTGGAGAGCAGGGGAGGGATGGTGGCTCAGTGGTAGAGCATCTGCTTGGTAAGCAGAAGGTCCCAGGTTCAACCTCCAACTAAAAAGGGTCCAGGCAAAAAGGCGTGAAAAACCTCCGCTTGAGACCCTGGAGATCAGGGGAGGAACCGTGGCTCAGTGGCAGAGCACCTGCTTAGTAAGCAGAAGGTCCCAGGTTCAATCTCCGCCATCTCCAACTAAAAAGGGTCCAGGCAAGTAGGCGTGAAAAACCTCAGCTTGAGACCCTGGAGAGCAGGGGAGGGACGGTGGCTCAGTAGTAGAGCATCTGCTTGGGAAGCAAAAGGTCCCAGGTTCAATCCCTGGCATCTCCAACTAAAAGGGTCCAGGCAAATAGGTGTGAAAAAACCTCAGCTTGAGACCCTGGAGAGCCGCTGCCAGTCTGAGAAGACAATACTGACTTTGATGGACTGAGGGCCCGATTCAGTAGAAGGCAGCTTCATATGTTCATAATACATTCCGTTATTATTTTACCTTTCAAAACTTATAATTCTGCAGTACCTTCTTATCATAAATTGTCCTCTACTGTTTTATCTCAACTACATCGACTCCATTTCACATTTTATAGTATGCTCCTTTTGTTAAAATTTACCAATAATTTTGACAATGCCAACAGAGACAAATTTTATACTGTAGAGTACAGGGAAACAGATAGCAAATCTGTATGTGTATGCTATACGTGCTAACACTAACCCTGTATGCTATATGTCAGGGGTGGCCAACGGTAGCTCTCCAGATGTTTTTTTTGCCTACAACTCCCATCAGCCCCAGCCATTGGCCATGCTGGCTGGGGCTGATGGGAGTTGTAGTAAAAAAATAACATCTGGAGAGCTACTGTTGGCCACCCCTGCTATATGTGCTAACACTAGCCCTTGGTCCGGGGATAGATAGTAGGTTGCGTCCCTGAACGCAATGCTCACTGTACTCACCTAGGCCCATCCTGCTTAGCTTCTGAGACCTGCCAAGGCTGGGCAAGCCTGCACTGTCCTGGAAAGAGGCATTCAGAGATAGTTTGCCACTGCCTAGCTCTACGTAGCAAGCCCTAGTGATCCTTGGTGGTCTCCCTGACCCTGCTTAGCTTCCAAGACCTGATGAGACCAGGCTAGCTTGCACCATCCAGCTCAGGGTGCTAAAATACATACAAAGACACAAAAACGGCAATTAAAGCATTGGTCGGGAAGCAGAAGTCATGGAGGGAAATGCCAAACGAAACAAAGAGAGACAGTTTGGTGTAGTGGTTAAGTGCACGGATTCTTATCTGGGAGAAGCGGGTTTGATTCCCCGCTCCTCCCCTCGCACCTGCTGGAATGGCCGCGGGTCAGCCAGAGCTCTAGCAGAGCTGTTCTTGAAAGGGCAGCTTCTGTCAGAGCTCTCTCTGCCCCACGCACCTCACAGGGTGTCTGTTGTGCAGGAGGAAGGGAAAGGAGATTGTAGGTCGCTCTGAGATTCTGTCCTTGGAAGGGCAGCTGCTGTGAGAGCTCTCTCAGCCCCACCTACCTCACAGGTTATCTTTTGGGGGGGGGCGGGGAAAGGTAAAAGAGATTGTGACCACTCTGAGATTCAGGGTATAGGGCAGGATATAAATCCAATATCATCATCTCCTCCTCCTGCTTCTTCTGCCGGCAGATGATAATAACAGAATGGGACAAATTAATCTCCCTGGAAACAGTTCCAGAGTTTTGGTGCTACAACCGAGAAGGCCCTGTCCTGGGCTGCCACCCACTTAATGTCAAATTGAGGTGTGTGGGGGGGAGTTACTGAGGGAGGGGGCTGCACACAAAGTACCTGCAGACGCATCATCTTGTTTTTGTGCTATCAGTTTGGACGCTAGATTCTTGGGGAGTTGCAAGAAGGGCTGCCGTTTATAATCCTCTGGTAATTGGCTGTTCTCCCATAGATCTTGGCTTGCTGAAGGCTGAGTCTGCTCCAAATAAGCCGGACGAAGAGGATGACCGGGAAAGCCTGTCTCTTGTCCTGCCGCAGCCTTCTACCCAGAGACCTTTCTATGATGGGCCAATGCCAACGTCTCGGCAGAAACCGTTCCAGTCGGGCTCCACCCCAGTGCATCTCACGCATCGTTTCATGGCGAGTTCCGTCGTTCCTTTGCTTCAACAGCTGACTCAGTTTTTTAAAAAAAAGTTCTGTAATGATGTTTTCTTGTTTCTCTGTCATCTGATGTGAATAGTACGAGCGTTACAGCCTGGGGTGGAATTCTAGCAGCAGCTTATTAGCATATTAGGCCACACCCACCTGATGTAGCCAGTCCTCCAGGAGCTTACAGGGCTCTTCTTTGGAACCGGAATACCTGCGGAACCGTCTCTTCCCATATGAGCCCCGGAGGTCATTGCGATCAGCTGGCCAACATCTTCTGATCTTGCCTTGGCCGGGGCTTTTTCAGCCCTAACCCCAGCCTGGTGGAATCAGCTCCCTTTGGAGGTTCGGAACCTGCCGGATCTGTTGCCATTCCGGGGGGCCTGTAAGACGGAGCTGTTCCGCCAGGACTATGGCTGAGGCAGGCAGACGTCCTTATCCTATTATGTCATCAAACTGGCCTCCCAACACTTTTGCTTAACAAAGATTTCAGGTTTTCACAGCTGGTAACATCATTAGGGTTTATAGAATCTTTCGGGATCAAGTGCTGTGTTCTACTGGAGAAACAGCCAGTTTCCTTATCACTACCCTTCCAGGAAGCCCCACCAAACAATGGGCACATCCACAAACCAATTGCCCTTTCATCACACCCCCTCCAGCCTAGAAATAGCAGCTCTCCAGCAGCCCTGGCCCCACTCAATGCACAGCAGCCAAGAAGGTCTGAGTGCCTGCTCCGGCTGCAACGCCACTGAGGATGTTCTCCGCAGCCGAGAACGAAACGTCTGGAAGGAAAACTTTCTCCAGTAGAACACGGCACTTGATCCCGAAAGATTCTACAAACCCTAACTTTTGCTTAAGTCGGGCCAATTACAGTTGAATTAAATCAGGGGTGGCCAACGGTAGCTCTCCAGATTTTTTTTTTTTGCCTACAACTCCCATCAGCCCCAGCCGTTGGCCATGCTGGCTGGGGCTGATGGGAGTTGTAGGCAAAAAAACATCTGGAGAGCTACCGTTGGCCGCCCCTGACTTAAATTATGTGTCCACACCACACCACGCCACTCAAAATTCAGCTTCTGGTTTAATGGCTTAACTAGCTTAAATTTTTATCTGTTCTAATTGTTTGATTGCTGTATTATTTATTCCTTGATTGTTTTTTTTTACTGTTGATCTGATTTGTTTTATTGTATTGGAACCCACCCCGAGCTCATTATGGGAAAGGGCGGGCTATAAATTAACAGAAATAAATAAAAAAATAATAAAATTTGTCAGCTCTTGGAGGATTGGCTACATCAGGGATGTGTGGCCTAATAGGCAAAGGAGCTCCTGCTAGAATTCCACCTTACAAGGCTCTTTTTTGTAAGCACTTGGAGGATTGGCTACATCAGGGATGTGTGGCCTAATAGGCAAAGGAGCTCCTGCTAGAATTCCACCTTACAAGGCTCTTTTTTGTAAGCTCTTGGAGGATTGGCTACATCAGGGGTGTGTGGCCTAATGTGCAAAGGAGCTCCTGCTAGAATCCCACCCCTGGTTACTGCATAGTTTGTTTCTCTTGTCATAGCATTGTGAATCTCATAGAATCTTAGAGTTGGAAGGGACCTCCAGGGTCATCCACTCCAACCCCCTGCACAGCGCAGGAAATTCACAAATACATTTCCCACACACATACATCCCCAGTAACCCCCACTCCATGGCCAAAAGATGGCAAAAGCCTCCGGGATCCCTGGCCAAACCGGCCTGGAGAAAAATTGCTGACTGACTCGAAAGTGTCAATCACCATTTTCCTGGGCATTGAAAAAAAAAGCCACAAGAACTAAGCACTGATGCAACCCTTCCTGCAGTCCTTCTCATGATGTGCCTAATTCACAGAATCAACATGGCTGTCAGGTGGCCCTCTAGCCTCTGTTGAAAAACCTCCAAGGAAGGAGAGCCCACCACCTCCCGAGGAGGAAGCCTCTTCCACTGAGGAACTGCACTAAACTCACAGATACCTCCCCCTAAAGTCACAGGATCTTCATTGCTGTCAGATGGCCATCTAGCCTCTGTTTAAAAACCTCCAAGGAAGGAGAGCCCACCACCTCCCGAGGAGGAAGCCTGTTCCACTGAGGAACCGCTCTAAACTCACAAACACCTCCCCCTAAATTCACAGATGCTTCATTGCTGTCAGAGGGCCCTCTAGCCTCTGTTTCAAAACCTCCAAGGAAAGAGAGCCCACCACCTCCCGAGGAAACCTGTTCCACTGAGGAACTGCTCTAACGCTTAGGAAGTTCTTCCTTATGTTGAGCCCACCACCTCCCGAGGAAGCCTGTTCCACTGAGGAACCGCTCTCACGGTCAGGAAGTTCTTCCTAATGTTGAGCCGGAAACTCTTTTGATTTAATTTCAACCCATTGGTTCTGGTCTGACCTTCTGGGGCAACAAAAAACAATTCCACACCATCCTCTATATGACAGCCCTTCAAGTATTTGAAAATGGTGATCCTATCACCTCTCAGCCGCCTCCTCTCCAGGCTAAACATCCCCAGCTCCTTCAACCTTTCCTCACAGGACTTGGTCTCCAGACCCCTCACCATCCTCGTCACCCTCCTCTGGACCCGTTCCAGCTTGTCTGCATCCTTCTTAAATTGTGGTGCCCAAAACTGAGTCTAACAGAGCAGAGTAAATGTCTCTTGAATGCAGAGAGGCGTAACTCTGAAAAGCTGCCAAAGCTGTCAGTATTGATCATATCGATAACAATATCGATCATGCTTGAAAGAGAGTTTGAAGTATTTCATTAACATTACAAGTAGCAGTTAAAAGTCGTTCAGCCTCCCATTTATAGCGTTTGGCTCCTGGTGTACCCAGGGAGGCTGAGGAAGAGCGGTGTTCGAAAGACCACGGTCCTTGACCCTGCCAGCGAGTATTTGAGTATTTAACTAGAATGATGAAAGGGTTGGAACACTTTCCCTATGAAGAAAGGTTAAAATGCTTCGGGCTCTTTAGCTTGGAGAGATGTTGACTGCGGGGGTGACATGATAGAGGTTGACAAGATTATGCATGGGATGGAGAAAGTAGAGAAAGAAGTCCTTTTCTCCCTTTCTCACAATACTCGTGGGCATTCCTTGAAATTGCTGAGCAGTTGGGTTAGAACTGAAGTCTCTCTTTGCTCAAAAGGAAGTCTCTCTTCACTCAAAGGGTGATTAACATATGGAATTCACTGCCACAGCAGACGGTGGCAGCTCCAAGCATAGACAGCTTCAAGAAGGGATTGGATAAGCATATGGAGCAAAGGTCCATCAGTGGCTATTAGCCACAAGGTATAGATTGAGCTCTTTGGGCCGTGAAGCTCTGTATTCTTGGTGCTTGGGGGGGGGGGCAACAGTGAGAGGGCTTCTAGTGTCTGGCCCCACTGGTGGACCTCCTGATGGCATCTGGGTTTTTGGCCACTGTGTGCACAGAGTGTTGGACTGGATGGGCCATTGACCTGACCCAACATGGTTTCTCTTATGTTCTTATGTCTGGGGCAGTGATGCTCTGTATTTTTGGTGCTTGGCGGAGGGCAACAGTGGGAGGGCTTCTAGTGTCCTGGCCCCACTGGTGGACCTCCTGATGGCACCTGAGTTTTTTGGCCACTGTGTGACACAGAGTGTTGGACTGGATGGGCCATTGGCCTGACCCAACATGGCTTCTCTTATGTTCTTAAGTGTGACACAGAGTGTTGGACTGGATGGGCCATTGGCCTGACCCAACATGGCTTCTCTTATGTCTTAAGTGTGACACAGAGTGTTGGACTGGATGAGCCATTGGCCTGATCCAACAGGGCTT
The DNA here is from genome assembly GCF_032191835.1 of Heteronotia binoei. NCBI lineage: Eukaryota > Metazoa > Chordata > Lepidosauria > Squamata > Gekkonidae > Heteronotia > Heteronotia binoei. Next base: position 11,180,890 of record NC_083243.1, on the reverse strand, counting down.
CTCTTATGTTCTTATGTGACACAGTGTTGGACTGGATGGGCCATTGGCCTGATCCAACATGGCTTCTCTTATGTTCTTATGTCTGGGGCAGTGATGCTCTGTATTTTTGGTGCTTGGCGGAGGGCAACAGTGGGAGGGCTTCTAGTGTCCTGGCCCCACTGGTGGACCTCCTGATGGCACCTGAGTTTTTTGGCCACTGTGTGACACAGAGTGTTGGACTGGATGGGCCATTGGCCTGACCCAACATGGCTTCTCTTATGTTCTTAGTGTGACACAGAGTGTTGGACTGGATGGGCCATTGGCCTGACCAACATGGCTTCTCTTATGTTCTTAAGTGTGACACAGAGTGTTGGACTGGATGGGCCATTGGCCTGATCCAACAGGGCTTCTCTTATGTTCTTATGTGACACAGTGTTGGACTGGATGGGCCATTGGCCTGATCCAACATGGCTTCTCTTATGTTCTTATGTGACACAGAGTGTTGGACTGGATGGGCCATTGGCCTGATCCAACATGGCTTCTCTTATGTTCTTATGTGACACAGTGTTGGACTGGATGGGCCATTGGCCTGATCCAACAGGGCTTCTCTTATGTTCTTATGTCACACAGAGTGTTAGACTGGATGGGCCACTGGCCTGATCCAACAGGGCTTCTCTTATGTTCTTATGTGACACAGAGTGTTGGACTGGATGGGCCATTGGCCTGATCCAACATGGCTTCTCTTATGTTCTTATGTGACACAGAGTGTTAGACTGGATGGGCCATTGGCCTGACCCAACATGGCTTCTCTTATGTTCTTAAGTGTGACACAGAGTGTTGGACTGGATGGGCCATTGGCCTGATCCAACAGGGCTTCTCTTATGTTCTTATGTGACACAGAGTGTTGGACTGGATGGGCCATGGCCTGATCCAACATGGCTTCTCTTATGTTCTTATGTGACACAGAGTGTTGGACTGGATGGGCCATTGGCCTGATCCAACATGGCTTCTCTTATGTTCTTATGTGACACAGTGTTGGACTGGATGGGCCATTGGCCTGATCCAACAGGGCTTCTCTTATGTTCTTATGTCACACAGAGTGTTAGACTGGATGGGCCACTGGCCTGATCCAACAGGGCTTCTCTTATGTTCTTATGTGACACAGAGTGTTGGACTGGATGGGCCATTGGCCTGATCCAACATGGCTTCTCTTATGTTCTTATGTGACACAGAGTGTTAGACTGGATGGGCCACTGGCCTGATCCAACAGGGCTTCTCTTATGTTCTTAAGTGACACAGAGTGTTGGACTGGAGGGGCCATTGGCCTGATCCAACATGGCTTCTCTTATGTTCTTATGTGACACAGAGTGTTGGACTGGATGGGCCACTGGCCTGATCCAACAGGGCTTCTCTTATGTTCTTATGTGACACAGAGTGTTGGACTGGAGGGGCCATTGGCCTGATCCAACATGGCTTCTCTTATGTTCTTATGTGACACAAACTGTTGGACTGGATGGGCCATTGGCCTGATCCAACATGGCTTCTCTTATGTTCTTATGTGACACAGAGTGTTGGACTGGATGGGCCACTGGCCTGATCCAACATGGCTTCTCTTATGTTCTTAAGTGACACAGAGTGTTGGACTGGATGGGCCACTGGCCTGATCCAACATGGCTTCTCTTATGTTCTTATGTGACACAGAGTGTTGGACTGGATGGGCCACTGGCCTGATCCAACATGGCTTCTCTTATGTTCTTAAGTGACACAGAGTGTTGGACTGGATGGGCCATTGGCCTGATCCAACATAGCTTCTCTTATGTTCTTATGAGCAGTGACTCACAAAAGCTCTTCCCTTCCCCAAATGTTGTCAGTCTTTCAGGCACTACTGGACTCTGGCTCTTTTCTATTGCTGAAAGCAGTTATTATTCTTGCCTCCGTTATAGGTGTGGAACTCTGTTGGTATCATTCGCTGCTATAACGACGAGCAAGACAACGCTATAGAGGTGGAATTCCACGACGCTGCTGTACACCACGCGATGCACTTGCCAAATTCTTTGAGCCACACCATGGCAGACCTTTCCATTGAAGCCGTTTTATTAGCCTGCGAGAGCACCGAAGAGCTGGCGAGGTAAGACCTCCAAAAGCTTTCTTGAGGAGCGCAGCTACTGAGGCAAGCTCTGCTTTGTTATAGGGTACTCAAGCACGAGCATTGCACTGAATCAGACCCTTGATCCATCAGGAACGGTAGTCTCTATCAGGGCTTTTTTTGTAACAGGAACTCCTTTGCGTATTAGGCCACACACCCCTGATGTAGACAATCCTCCAAGAGCTTACAGGGCTCTTCATGCAGGGTGTACTGTAAGTTCCAGGAGGATTGGCTACATCAGGGGGGCGTGGCCTAATATCAGAGGACTTCCTGCTACAAAAAAAAGCCCTGGTCTCATATGGACAGTGGCTCTCCAGGGTCTCAGTTTGAGGTCTTTCTCATCCCCTCCTGCCTGGTCCTTTTAACTGCAGATGCCGGGGATTGAACCTGGGACCTTCTGCATGCCAAGCAGATGCTCAGCCACTGAGCTACAGCCCCACTTCATGGCTCTCCAGGGTCTCAGGCGGAGGTCTTTCCCATCACCTCCTGCCTGGTCCTTTTTAACTGGAGATGCCGGGGATTGAACCTGGGACCTTCTGCATGCCAAGCAGATGCTCTGCCACTGAGCTACAGCCCCACTGCATGGCTCTCCAGGGTCTCAGACGGAGGTCTTTCCCATCCCCTCCTGCCTGGTCCTTTTCCACTGGAGATGCTGGGGATTGAGCCTTGAACTTTTAGCATGCCAAGCAGATACTCTGTCACTGAGCCCCCCGGGGGTGGCCAAACTGTGGCTTGGGAACCACATGCGGCTCTTTCACACATATTACGTGGCTCTTGAAGCCCCCATTGCCGCATCATCTAGTTTAGAGAAGGCATTTCTCTCTTTAAATCACTTCTCCAAGCAGCTTGGAGAATGCATTTTAATTTAAAGTTGTTTTCTTTCCACCTCTCTCTTCCTTTCCCCCATCTGTCCCTCCCTCCCTCCCTTTGTTCTTTCTCTCAAAACATCTGACATTCACGTCTTGCAGCTCTCAAACATCTGACATTTATTGTACGTGGCTCTTACGTTAAGCAAGTTTGGCCACCACTGCCCCTGCCGCTCCCCTCCTTAGATTGCCGTGATTGTCTTCATCTTTTTTTTTTTAAAAAGCAAACTTCACTGCATCCATTTCAACTCCTGGGATTCCAACAAGGAATGGACGGTCGACATGCTGCAGGACGAAGACATCCAAGCAGTCTGTTTGGGCCAAGGCTGGGCTGCGTGTGCCACCAGCGCGCTCCTCATCCGCGTGTTCACAGTGGGGGGAGTTCAGAAAGAGATCTTCAGCCTCCCTGGTCCGGTGGTGTCCATGGCAGGACATGGAGAACAGCTGTTGGTGGTCTTTCACAGAGGTGCTTTCCCCTGCCCTGTTTTTCTTCCGCCTTTCATAAATATGCATTCCAGAGAGGTGCAATCTTTTTCTGTCGCTGCTGGGCATTTAAAAAAGTGGGCGGAGCCTTTTTTTTGTTTGGTTTGGTGTTCCTTCAGTAATTTCCTCCTTTCCTATCGATTTAGTTGTGTTACGTTTTGTATGTGTTTTAGCTCTGGTTTTAATTGTTCTCGTGGCTTTGCGGGTTGGGTTAATGATTTTCAAATGCGATTTTATGACATAAATTTTCATTTGTTAGCTGCCTTGGGGGCCAGAGCCTTGAAATAATTGGATTTTGAACCCTGTTATTTACTTCCTTATTTGTTTTTTTACTTCATATGTTTGTTAGCCACCTTCTTTCCATACAGATTCAAAGTGGCTTACAATAGAGATAAAATACAAAAAAAAAAAATGCATAAGAAGCAGGTAAAAACCAGACTTCAAAATCGTAATTTAGGACTGCTAGTACCTTAATCCATTGCAGTCCAAAACAGGAGAGCCAGTTTGGTGTGGTAGTTAAGAAGAAATTCATCCGTAAGTGTTCAGTGGTCTCGTTTCTTTTGTGGTTGCTGCTTTACTGACACTGGAATGGTTTTCATTTAGGCAGAGCTTTTTTTGTGGCAAGAACTCCTTTGCCTATTAGGCCACACACCCCTGATGTGGCCAATCCTCCAAGAGCTTACACGGCTCTTCTTACAGGGCCTACTGTAAGATCCAGGAGGACTGGCTACATCAGTGGGGTGTGGCCTAATATGCAAAGGAGGTCCTGCTAGAATTCCTTACAGGGCTCTTCTTACAGGGCCTACTGTAAGCTCCCAGAGGATTGGCTACATCAGGGGCGTGTGGCCTAATATACAAAGTAATGCACATTGGGGCCAAAAATCCTAGCTATCAATACAAGTTGGTGAGGTGTGAACTGACAGAGACTGACCAAAGAGAGAGATCTTGGGGTCGTGGTAGATAACTCACTGAAAATGTTGAGACAGTGTGCAATTGCAATAAAAAGGCCAATGTCATGGTGGGAATTATTAGGAAGGGAACTGAAAACAGATAAGCCAGTATTGTAATGGCCCTGTTTAAATTGATGGTGCGGCCTCATTTGGAATACTGTGTACAATTCTAGTCACCGCACCTCAAAAAAGATATAGCATTGGGAAAAAGTGCAGAAAAGGGCAACTAGAATGATTCAAGGGTTGGAACACTTTCCTTATGAAGAAAGGTTAAAACACTTGTGGATCTTTAGCTTGGAGAAACGTCGACTACGGGGTGAAATGATAGAGATTTACAAGATTATGCATGGGATGGAGAAAGTAGAGGAAGAAGTCCTTTTCTCCCTTTCTCAAAATTGGTTAAGCATATGGAGCAGTGGTCCATTAGTGGCTGTTAGTCACAGCTGATTGTTGGAACGCTCTGTCTGGTGCAGTGATGCTCTGTATTCTTGGTGCTTGGGGGGGTGCACAGTAGAAGGGCTTCTAGCCCCATTGGTGGACCTCCTGATGGCACTTGATTTTTTGTGGCCACTGTGTGACACAGAGTGTTGGACTGGATGGGCCATTGGCCTGATCCAGCATGGCTTCTCTTATGTTCCTATGTGACAGAGTGTTGGACTGGATGGGCCATTGGCCTGATCCAACATGGCTTCTCTTATGTTCTTATGTATGACTCAGGGTGTTGGACTGGATGGGCCATTGGCCTGATCCAGCATGGCTTCTCTTATGTTCCTATGTGACAGAGTGTTGGACTGGATGGGCCACTGGCCTGATCCAACATGGCTTCTCTTATGTTCTTATGTGTGACACAGAGTGTTGGACTGGATGGGCCATTGGCCTGATCCAACAGGGCTTCTCTTATGTTCTTATGTGACACAGAGTGTTGGACTGGATGGGCCATTGGCCTGATCCAACACGGCTTCTCTGATGTTCTTATGTGTGACACAGAGTGTTGGACTGGATGGGCCATTGGCCCTGATCCAACATGGCCTCTCTTATGTTCTTATGTGTAACACAGAGTGTTGGACTGGATGGGCCACTGGCCTGATCCAACATGGCTTCTCTGATGTTCTTATGTGTAACCCAGAGTGTTGGACTGGATGGGACACTGGCCTGATCCAACATGGCTTCTCTTGTGTAATGTTCTTATGTACGAAGTAGGCGGTAAGCTCCCCCTCACTGGCAGACTTTAAGCATCAACTGGGCAAACACTTGTCAGGGATGCTGACAATAAAAAACAAATAAGTCACCAGGTCCGGATGGCATACATCCCAGAGTTCTGAAAGAACTCAGTTGAACTTGTGGATCTTCTGACAAAAATATGTAATCTTTCATTGAAATCTGCCTCCGTTCCTGAGGACTGGAAGGTAGCAAATGTCACCCCCATCTTTAGGTTCCAGAGGAGATCCGGGAAATTACAGGCCAGTCAGTCTGACTTCAATACCGGGAAAGTTGGTAGAAACCATTATCAAGGACAGAATGAGTAGGCACATTGATGAACACAAGTTATTGAGGAAGACTCAGCATGGATTCTTTAAGGGAAGATCTTGCCTCACTAACCTGTTACATTTCTTTGAGGGGGTGAACAAACATGTGGACAAAGGAGACCCGATAGATGTTGTTTACCTTGACTTCCAGAAAGCTTTTGATAAAGTTCCTCATCAAAGGCTCCTTAGTAAGCTCGAGAGTCACGGAGTAAAAGGACAGGTCCTCTTGTGGATCAAAAACTGGCTAATTAATAGGAAGCAGAGAGTGAGTATATATGGGCAGTCTTCACAGTGGAGGACGGTAAGCAGTGGAGTGCCGCAGGGCTCAGTACTGGGTCCCATGCTCTTTAACTTGTTCATAAATGATTTGGAGTTGAGAGTAGGCAGTGAAGTGGCCAAGTTTGCGGATGACACTAAATTGTTCAGGGTGGTGAGAACCAGAGAGGATTGTGAGGCACTCCAAAGGGATCTGTTGAGGCTGGGTGAGTGGGCGTCGATGTGGCAGATGAGGTTCAGTGTGGCCAAGTGCAAAGTAATGCACATTGGGGCCAAGAATCCCAACTACAAATACGTTGATGGGTTGTGAACTGGCAGAGACTGACCAAGAGAGAGATTTTGGGGTCGTGGTAGATAACTCACTGAAAATGTCAAGACAGTGTGCGATTGCAATAAAAAAGGCCAACGCCATGCTGGAAATTATTAGGAAAGGAATTGAAAACAAATCAGCCAGTATCATAATGCCCCTGTATAAATCGATGGTGTGGTCTCATTTGGAATACTGTGTACAATTCTGGTCACCGCACCACTAAAAGGATATTGTAGCACTGGAAAAAGTGCAGAAAAGGGCAACTAGAATGATTAAAGGTTTGGAACACTTTCCCTATAAAGAAAGGTTAAAATGCTTGGGGCTCTTTAGCTTGGAGAAACGTTGACTGCAGGGTGACATGATAGAGGTTTACAAGATTATGCATTGGATGGAGAAAGTAGAGAAAGAAGTCCTTTTCTCCCTTTCTCACAATTCAAGAACTCGTGTGCATTCAGTGAAATTGCTGAGCAGTCAGGTTAAAATGGATAGAAGGAAGTACTTCTTCACCCAAAGGGTGATTAACATGTGGAATTCACTGCCACAGGAGGTGGCGGCGGCTACAAGCATAGACAGCTTCAAGAGGGGGTTAGATAAAAATATGGAGCAGGAATTCTAGGATTCAGTGATTTTTTTTTTTAAGTCTGTGGCCATTACTGCTGGTGATAAGACCCAGAAAATATTTTATAAAAATGAAGTTGCATTTAAGGCTCAAAATTCTAATACTTCTGTCTTCTCTGAACGCTTAAAAGGTCAATGAGGATCTGGCAATATAGCAAATTGTATAAGGGAGTGGAAGTCCTTGCATGTGTAAATATTTCTCCATGTATCCCTTACACATGGAGAGCAAGTTTGGTGTAGTGGCTAAGTGTACAGACTCTTTATCTGGGAGAACTGGGTTTGGTTCTCTCCTCCTCCACTTGCAGCTACTGGAATGGCCTTGGGTCCACCATAGCTCTTGTAAGAGTTGTCCTTGAAAAGGCAGCTGCTGTAAGAGCTTTCTTAGCCCCACCCACCTCTGTTGAGGGGGAGGGGGAAGGAGATTTTGAGCACTCTGAGAATCGGACTATAGGGCGGGATATAAATCTAATATCTATTTCACATGCTCCTTTGTACAGTTTATACTTTCTTCTTCACTTCAGCTCCTTTGCACAGTTTATATTTGTTAAGATTTGAACGTTTCCACCCTTTTTATTTAAAAAAAAAATACAGGTACCGGCTTTGATGGAGACCAGTGTCTTGGAGTTCAGCTGGTAGAGCTTGGAAAAAAGAAGAGACAGATTTTGCATGGTGTCCCGCTTCCCCTTTCCTGGAAGTCGTATCTAACATGGGTAGGATTTTCAGCAGAAGGTAAGATGAGTTCTCGCTCTCCTTCTCTTTCTTCCAAGATGCACAGATTGATTTGATTTGTATCGAAGGACAGGGCTGACTCCACAGAGCGGCTCACAAACCCACATCAGAGAGTAACGGAAATACCTCCAGGCTGTCGAGAGGCGGAGAGACAAATGTCCACATCCCTGGAAAAAAGCTCTGCTTCTGCCACGTCTTAGACGCACTGCAGAAGATCTTGGGGGCTATCCTAACTCAGGAAGTATTATAGCAGGGCATTGAGGCTTCCTTTTGTGGGTGTGTGCACCTCTGAGTATTCTCCAGTGCTACATTTGTGCAAACAGAACATTACCTGCATGAAATGGGCAGAAGTTGGAGTTTTGGGGGGGGGGGGGTTTGTTTGTTTGTTTTTTGTTTCGGTGATTCTGCAGCCTCACAATTGGAGAAAGTTGCGACCTGAGTTTGCTTGTCACTGAACGACAACATTCTAACAGTGTGGTTTTTTAAAAAGCTGAGCAGCAGTTCTCTTAAGCCTTACCACAATTCCATGAGACGGGGTGCTCAGATTTACAGGTTTCCCCCCCCCAGATGTTACAGATGGGAATTTGAACATGCCAATGGAGAGCCAATGTGGTGTAGGTGTACTGATCTGGGCTACTGGGATGTCTGGGTTCAAGTCTGGGGCAGTGATGCTCTGTGTTCTTGGTGCTTGGGGGGCCATGGTGGGAAGACTTCTGGAGCTCTGGCCCCACTGATGGACCTCCTGATAGCCGCCCTGAGCCTGCCGTGGCAAGGAGGGCGGAGTATAAATCTAATAAACCATGTAGGTTTTGTCCTTGGAACGGTAGGGGTAAAAGTTACTTTCATTTCCTTCCTTCTCCTGCTTGTTAAATGCTTCATAACTCGTCATCCCGGCAACCCCACCGAGCAAGCAAAACTACTTCAGAAATTCATTTGCTGCTTCGGAGGGTAGGCATGGTGGTCTTCAGTGGAACAGTGAGATGTGAGTCCGGCAGAGAAGAAGAAGAAGATATTGGGTTTATATCCCGCCCTCCACTCCAAATCTCAGAGTCTCAGAGCGGCTCACAATCTCCTTTCCTTTCCTTCCCTACAACGGACATCCTGTGAGGTGGGTGGGAGTGAAAGGGCTCTCCCAGCAGCTGCCCTTCCAAGGACAGAGTCTCAGAGCGGCCTGCAATCTCCTTTCCCTTCCTCCCCCACAACAGGCACCCTGTGAGGTGGGTGGAGCTGGAGAGGGCTCTCCCAGCGGTTGCCCTTTCAAGGACAGAATCTTAGAGCAGCGTGCAATCTCCTTTCCCTTCCTCCCCCACAACAGACACCCTGTGAGGTGGATGGGGCTGGAGAGGGCTCTCACAGCAGCTGCCCTTCCAAGGACAGAGTCTCAGAGCGGCCTGCAATCTCCTTTCCCTTCCTCCCCCACAACAGACACCCTGTGGGGTGGGTGGGGCTGGAGCGGGTTCTCCCAGCACCTGCCCTTTCAAGGACAGAGTCTCAGAGCGGCCTGCAATCTCCTTTCCCTTCCTCCCCCACAACAGACACCCTGTGGGGTGGGTGGGGCTGGAGAGGGCTCTCACAGCAGCTGCCCTTCCAAGGACAGAGTCTCAGAGCGGCCTGCAATCTCCTTTCCCTTCCTCCCCCACAACAGACACCCTGTGAGGTGGATGGGGCTGGAGAGGGCTCTCACAGCAGCTGCCCTTCCAAGGACAGAGTCTTAGAGCGGCCTACAATCTCCTTTCCCTTCCTCCCCAACAACAGACACCCTGTGAGGTGGGTGGGGCTGGAGCGGGTTCTCCCAGCACCTGCCCTTTCAAGGACAGAGTCTCAGAGCGGCCTGCAATCTCCTTTCCCTTCCTCCCCCACAACAGACACCCTGTGGGGTGGGTGGGGCTGGAGCGGGTTCTCCCAGCACCTGCCCTTTCAAGGACAGAGTCTCAGAGCGGCCTGCAATCTCCTTTCCCTTCCTCCCCCACAACAGACACCCTGTGAGGTGGGTGGGGCTGGAGCGGGCTCTCCCAGCAGCTGCCCTTTCAAGGACAGAGTCTCAGAGTGGCCTACAATCTCCTTTCCTTTCCTCCCCCACAACAGACAGCCTGTGAAGTGGGTGGGGCTGGAGAGGGCTCTCCCAGCAGCTGCCCTTCCAAGGACAGAGTCTCAGAGCGGCCTACAATCTCCTTTCCCTTCCTCCCCCACAACAGACACCCTGTGAGGTGGGTGGGGCTGGAGCGGGCTCTCCCAGCAGCTGCCCTTTCAAGGATAGAGATTCAGAGCGGCCTGCAATCTCCTTTCCCTTCCTCCCCCACAACAGACACCCTGTGAGGTGGGTGGGGCTGAGAGGGCTTTCCCAGCAGCTGCCCTTTCAAGGACAACCTCTGCCAGAGCTCTGGCTGACCCAAGGCCATTGCAGCAGGTGCAAGCGGAGGAGTGGGCAATCAAACCCGGTTCTCCCAGATAAGAGTCCGCACACTTAACCACTACACCAGACTGGCTCTCCTGAGATGACAAGATTTTCCAAGTATGATCTTTTGAGAGTCAAAATTCCCTTTGTCCGATACAATTACTATTATTATTATTAGATTTGTACCCACCCTCTCCCGCAAGCGGGCTCAGGGCGACTTACAACAGATTTAAAATCAGGAGCAGCACAGGAAATAATCTTACAGACATAGGCAGCAAACAGCATGCGGCTGATGGCTAACAGCATCACATAACACCATCGTGGTGAAATGCTGGGGGAAGTGACGACTTTCGAGGATGCCCGCTGGATCAATTAAAAGCTTGGCGGAAGAGCTCCATCTTCCAGGCCCTGCGAAGCCTTGATAAGTCCCGCAGGGCCCGGATCTCCAGCAGGAGCTCATTCCACCAGATAGGGGCCCAGACCGAAAAGGCCCTGGCCCTCGTTGAAGCCAGTCGGGCGTCCTTAGGACCAGGGACTATGAGAAGATGTTAAGCAGCGGACCTTAGAGCCCGGTGGGGTTCATATGGGGAGAGGCGGTCCTGAAGATATGCAGACCCCTGGCCGTAAAGGGCCTTAAATGTAAGGACCATCACCTTATTAGTTTATTTATATTCTGCCGATTCCCCCATGGGAAGTAGGAATGGGGATCCCTGTGTCTTTTATATCCCTGTCGGAAGGTAGGAAGGGCGTTACAAAGAAGATCAGGAGGCAGACCAACGCTCCCTCTATGCTGTGGAGTCTTGTGAACAGAAATTCTGCTTCATGAGCAGTGTTCCCTCTAAGCCGAGTTAGCGTGAGCTAGCTCACAGAAGGACGACCCCAGAGCACGCCGATTCAGGCAGGAGCTCTCAACTTTAATGCCAGTCGCTCACCAAGTGGAATTTTTTTGCTCACAAGACTCTGCAGCTTAAGAGGGAACGTTGTTCGTGAGCGGCTGGCGTTAAAGTTGTGAACCGCTGTATAGATTAGTCTTTTAGTAGAATTTTAATTAGTGTGTTAATTAGTTATGTTCAAATACCTGTAAAACTATTGTATTGATTGTGTTGTTAGCCGCCCTGAGCCTGCTTCGGTGGGGAAGGCGGGATACAAATAAAATTGATTGATTGATTCTCTGGGGCTATTTTTCATGAGCTAAGACTACAGTGTGTGAGCCAAAGGCTAACCCCTCCCCCCCGAGCTAGCTCACATTAACTCAGCTAAGAGGGAACACTGATGCAAAGATAACAATGCAAAATGTAATCAGCTCATTAGGGGAGGGGAGAAACTCATAGGGGCGGAAAATTTGTGGCTGTAGCGAGATAAAAATCCTGTGTCCCTTTCAGCCCCAGGGGAGTCCATTGTACCAAATTTGTGGAGGAAGTCAGGTCGCCTTGTGCGTTCACCTCTGCATCTGACTCCCTTCTGTGCAGCAGCCTTCCCACCTTCTGACTGGGATACAGTGGCTCAAGGATCCCCATTCCTATTTGTAACTGAGGAAGGGAACGTTAACTCTTGAAAGCTCCTACCGCCTCTTTTCTGTCTCTAAGAACATACCTGCCCGTATATGCCCCGGAGGTCGTTTCGTTCGGCCTCCCAAGATCTTTTGACCGTCCCCAGCCCAAGAGATGCCCGTCTCGCCTCTACCAGGGCCAAGACCTTTTCGGTCATGGCCCCGACCTGGTGGAATCAGCTCCCTATGGAGATCTAGGCCCTACCTGGCTTGTTAGCCTTTCGTAGGGCCTGTAAGAACATAAGAACATAAGAGAAGCCATGTTAGATCAGGCCAATGGCCCATCCAGTCCAACACTCTGTGTCACATAAGAGCATAAGAGAAGCCGTGTTGGATCAGGCCAGTGGCCCCTCCAGTCCAACACTCTGTGTCACATAAGAGAAGCCATGTTGGATCAGGCCACTGGCCCATCCAGTCCAACACTCTGTGTCACATAAGAACATAAGAGAAGCCATGTTGGATCAGGCCAGTGGCCCATCCAGTCCAAAACTCTGTGTCACATAAGAACATAAGAGAAGCCCTGTTGGATCAGGCCAGTGGCCCATCCAGTCCAACACTCCGTGTCACATAAGAACATAAGAGAAGCCCTGTTGGATCAGGCCAATGGCCCATCCAGTCCAACACTCTGTGTCACACATAAGAACGCAAGAGAAGCCATGTTGGATCAGGCCAATGGCCCATTCAGTCCAACACTCTGTGTCACAGATAAGAACATAAGAGAAGCCATGTTAGATCAGGCCAATTGCCCCTCCAGTCCAACACTCTGTGTCACACAGCAGCCAAATATATATACACACACACACACACACACACTGTGGCTAATAGCCACTGATGGACCTCTGCTCCATATTTTTATCTAACCCCCTCTTGAAGGTGGCTATGCTTGTAGCCGCCACCACCTCCTGTGGCAGTAAAACGAAGCTGTTCTGCCAGGCTTTTGGATGAGGCGGCGGACGTCTGTTCATTAGACTTCCGCGGCATTCAGTTCTGTATGCTACATGTTAAAAAGTAAATTAGGTGGACAGGAACACCTCTGGGAAAGACACGTTCTCAGTTTAATCCAGTCTTGCAAGCAACCTGCTGTACCACTCTGCTGGATCATCCTACTGTACCATCCTGCTGTAAAGGTAAAGGTAAAGGTAGTCCCTGTGCGAGCAGCAGTCGTTTTCGACTCTGGGGTGATGTTGTTTTCACAACGTTTTCACGGCAGACTTTTCATGGGGTGGTTTGCCATTGCCTTCCCCAGTCCTCTATGCTTTCCCCCCAGCAAGCTGGGGACTCATTTGACCGACCTCAGAAGGCTGAGTCAACCTGGAGCTGGCTACCTGAATTTAAGGACAAGGAAAGGTCCCCTGTGCAAGCACCAGTTGTTTCTGACTCCGGGGTGACGTTGCTTTCACAACGTTTTCATGGCAGACTTTTGACGGGGTGGTTTGCCGATGCCTTCCCCAGTTCTCAACGCTTTCCCCCCCAGCAAGCTGGGGACTCATTTTACTGACCTTGGAAGGACGGAAGGCTGAGTTGACTTGGAGCCGGCTACCTGAACCAGCTTTCGCTGGGATCGAACTCAGGTTGTGAGCAGAGGGCTCCGGCTGCAATACTGCAGCTTTACCGCTCTGCGCCACGGGGCTGTACTATTAACTAAATATTATAACTGGTTTTTATTGTGATTTTATTACTACCTCAGGAGAGCCAGTTTGGTGTAGTGGTTAAGTGTGCGGACTCTTATCTGGGAGAACCAGGTTTGATCCCCCACTCCTCCACTTGCACCTGCTGGAATGGCCTTGGGTCAGCCATAGCTCTGGCAGAGGTTGTCCTTGAATGGGCAGCTGCTGTGAGAGCCCTCCCCAGCCCCACCCACCTCACAGGGTGTCTGTTGTGGGGGAGGAAGGTAAAGGAGATTGTGAGCCGCTCTGAGATTCTTCGGAGTGGAGGGCAGGATATAAATCCAATATCTTCATCTGCCTCACAGGGTGTCTGTTGTGGGGGAGGAAGGGAGAGGAGATTGTGAGCCGCTCTGAGACTCTTCGGAGTGGAGGGCGGGATATAAATCCAATATCTTCATCTACCTCACAGGGTGTCTGTTGTGGGGGAGGAAGGTAAAGGAGATTGTGAGCCGCTCTGAGATTCTTCGGAGTGGAGGGCAGGATATAAATCCAATATCTTCATCTACCTCACAGGGTGTCTGTTGTGGGGGAGGAAGGTAAAGGAGATTGTGAGCCGCTCTGAGATTCTTCGGAGTGGAGGGCAGGATATAAATCCAATATCTTCATCTGCCTCACAGGGTGTCTGTTGTGGGGGAGGAAGGGAGAGGAGATTGTGAGCCGCTCTGAGATTCTTCGGAGTGGAGGGCAGGATATAAATCCAATATCTTCATCTGCCTCACAGAGTGTCTGTTGTGGGGGAGGAAGGGAGAGGAGATTGTGAGCCGCTCTGAGACTCTTCGGAGTGGAGGGCGGGATATAAATCCAATATCTTCATCTGCCTCACAGGGTGTCTGTTGTGGGGGAGGAAGGGAGAGGAGATTGTGAGCCGCTCTGAGACTCTTCGGAGTGGAGGGCGGGATATAAATCCAATATCTTCATCTGCCTCACAGGGTGTCTGTTGTGGGGGAGGAAGGGAAAGGAGATTGTAGCCGCTCTGAGATTCTTCGGAGTGGAGGGCGGGATATAAATCCAATATCTTCATCTACCTCACAGGGTGTCTGTTGTGGGGGAGGAAGGTAAAGGAGATTGTGAGCCGCTCTGAGACTCTTCGGAGTGGAGGGCGGGATATAAATCCAATATCTTCATCTACCTCACAGGGTGTCTGTTGTGGGGGAGGAAGGTAAAGGAGATTGTGAGCCGCTCTGAGACTCTTAGGAGAGGAGGGCAGGATATAAATCCAATATCTTCATCTACCTCACAGGGTGTCTGTTGTGGGGGGGGGGTGAAGGTAAAGGAGATTGTGAGCTGCTCTGAGACTCTTCAGAGTGGAGGGCGGGATATAAATCCAATATCTTCATCTACCTCACAGGGTGTCTGTTGTGGGGGGAGGAAGGGAAAGGAAATTGTGAGCCGCTCTGAGACTCTTCGGAGTGGAGGGCGGGATATAAATCCAATATCTTCATCTACCTCACTGGGTGTCTGTTGTGGGGGAGGAAGGGAAAGGAGATTGTGAGCCGCTCTGAGACTCTTCGGAGTGGAGGGCGGGATATAAATCCAATATCTTCTTCTTCTTGTTGATGTACTCCGCCCTGAACCCCCATGTGTGAATGAGTGGAATAATAATAATAATGTGGGGGTTGGACTAGATGACCGTAGAGGTCCCTTCCAACTCTATGATTCTATGAATAATGATAATAATGAGCTGCTGCACTCGATTCTATCTGCTCATTTGCTGCTGATGACCAGAAGGTGGTGCCATTCCCAAAATCCACAAGCAACGCTCTTCAGAACGTTTTCACAGTGTTTTTTGTTTCAGTTCTGCAAGATGTTGAGTGATGTTGCGCCTCGTGACAATTTGCGAATCAACACAGCTGCTTTGCAAAAAAAAAAAAAAACCCTCTCCTTGGCCAACCCTGTGCTTTTTGTGCCTGCGTGGCGAACAGGTACCCCATCTTACGCGGATTCGGAAGGCATCGTGCGCATGCTGAACAGAGGGCTTGACAATACTTGGACTCCGGTCTGCAACACGAGGGAGCACTCTAAAGGGAAGTCGGACCACTGCTGGATTGTCGGCATCCATGAAAGGCCGCAGCAACTGAGGTAGGGAACCGAACCTGCAGGATCTTGGACTTCAGCAGTATCCGGTTCTGTATGTTACATGTTCAAAAGTAAATTAGGTGGACAGGAACGCCTCTGGGAAGGACAGAGTCTCAGTTTAACCCAGTCTTGCAAGCAACAGAGCAATTAACAGACTGCATTCATTGCCTTATGACAGGGGTGGCCAGCGGTAGCTCTCCAGATGTTTTTTGCCTACAACTCCCATCAGCCCCAACCAGTATGGCTGGGGCTGATGGGAGTTGTAGGCAAAAAATATATCTTCCTTATGACACTCTCACCATCATTCTCCCGTTCTGACATGTTTTTATTGGTTTCCTACACAAATGCTATCCAGACCAAATGTTCTACCCCTTTGTTAATTTAATGATTTTGCCACTGGATTCTAACTTTGCACCACTTTGCATTCATGACCACTGCCCACCAGCTATACGTAGCTCTGCTCACTGTACCCCATACCGTTGTCCGATTAAATATGCATGCATACCAAAGCTTACATTCTGAATAAAACTTGTTTGGTCTTAAAGGTGCTACTGGACTCCTACTTTGTAGTGTTATGTTCTGTAACACGGTAGGAATAGAAAAGGAATAGCCTTTGTTGGCCCCCAGGTCTTCAGAAGACAAAAAACCAACAGCTCCCACATCCTTCATTGCTTCTGTGCAGAGCTCCTGTTTCCCCCCCACAACCGATGACTTACTCAGCTCAGTTCTGTAGACAGCCGGTCTGGTGTAGTGGTTAAGTGTGCGGACTCTTATCTGGGAGAACCGGGTTTGATCTCCTTCTCCTCCACTTGCACCTGCCGGAATGGCCTTGGGTCAGCCATCATTCTCACAGAGTTGTCCTTGAAAGGGCAGCTGCTGGGAGAGCTCTCTCAGCCCCACCTACCTCACAGGGTGTATGT
The DNA here is from genome assembly GCF_032191835.1 of Heteronotia binoei. Classification (NCBI taxonomy): domain Eukaryota; kingdom Metazoa; phylum Chordata; class Lepidosauria; order Squamata; family Gekkonidae; genus Heteronotia; species Heteronotia binoei. Next base: position 11,164,400 of record NC_083243.1, on the reverse strand, counting down.
TGTGGCGGGGGGGGGGAAGGTAGACATTGTGAGCCGCTCTAAGATTATGAGATTCAGAATACAGGGTGGGATATATCTTCTTCTTTCTTCTTCTTTGTCATGTGCTGCAGAACTCTTTCACTGTAAGCAAATGGAGAGCCAGTTTGGTGTAGTGGTTAAGTGTGCGGACTCTTATCGGGGAGAACCAGGTTTGATTCCCCACTCCTCCACCTGCAGCTGCTGGAATGGCCTTGGGTCAGCCATAGCTCTGGCAGAGGTTATCCTTGAAAGGGCAACTGCTGTGAGAGCCCTCTCAGCCCCACCCACCTCACAGGGTGCCTGTTGTGGGGGAGGAAGGGAAAGGAGATTGTAGGCCACTCTGAGACTCTGTCCTTGAAAGGGCAGCTGCTGGGAGAGCCCTCTCAGCCCCACCCACCTCACAGGGTGCCTGTTGTGGGGGAGGAAGGGAAAGGGGATTGTAGGCCGCTCTGAGACTCTGTCCTTGGAAGGGCAGCTGCTGGGAGAGCCCTCTCAGCCCCACCCACCTCACAGGGTGTCTGTTGTGGGGGAGGAAGGGAAAGGAAATTGTAGGCCACTCTGAGACTCTGTCCTTGAAAGGGCAGCTGCTGGGAGAGCCCTCTCAGCCCCATGCATTTCACAGGGTGTCTGTTGTGGGGGAGGAAGGGAAAGGAGATTGTAGGCCGCTCTGAGACTCTGTCCTTGAAAGGGCAGCTGCTGGGAGAGCCCTCTCAGCCCCACCCACCTCACAGGGTGTCTGTTGTGAGGGGGGGAAGGGAAAGGAGATTGTGATCCACTCTGATACTCTGTCCTTGGACGGGCAGCTGCTGTGAGAGCCCTGCTCAGCCCCACCCACCTCACAGGGTGTTTGTTGTGGGGGAGGAAGGGAAAGGAGATTGTGAGCTGCTCTGAGACTCTGTCCTTGAAAGGGCAGCTGCTGGGAGAGCCCTCTCAGCCCCACCCACCTCACAGGGTGCCTGTTGTGGGGGAGGAAGGGAAAGGGATTGTAGGCCGCTCTGAGACTCTGTCCTTGAAAGGGCAGCTGCTGGGAGAGCCCTCTCAGCCCCACCCACCTCGCAGGGTGTCTGTTGAGAGGGAGGAAGGGAAAGGAGACTGTAGGCCGCTCTGAGACTCTGTCCTTGGATGGGCAGCTGCTGTGAGAGCCCTCTCAGCCCCACCCACCTCACAGGGTGCCTGTTGTGGGGGAGGAAGGGAAAGGGATTGTAGGCCGCTCTGAGACTCTGTCCTTGAAAGGGCAGCTGCTGGGAGAGCCCTCTCCAGCCCCACCCACCTCGCAGGGTGTCTGTTGTGAGAAGAGAACTTTCTTCTCTAGGCTGGCTGACAGGGCAGTGGGGGCTTCGAGAGCCACACAATATGTGTGAAAGAGTTACATGTGGCTCCCGAGCCACAGGTTGGCCACCCCTGATGCAGGCCAACCTTCACAATGCAGGAAATAGTCACATACATGGCAGAATGAAGATCTGATCACAGGCTCATCACGTCCTGGTCTGATATTCCGACTGCTACATCATGCTGGCAGAAGAAGCTGCTCTATTTTGCGGCAGTCCCTCATCTGTGGATTTTACCAGCCGCGCCCAAAACGATGTCTTCCTTTGCTCTCTCTTCCAGCTCATTCACTTCTAGGAAACCCAGTAAAAACCACAGAGCACGTCAGATTGGCAGGATAAATATGAATGAAAGTCATTGTGGTTTTTCTTCGCTCTTCTAAAATAACTTTAAGGCATTTTTTTTATTATTCTGCTAGTAAGAAACCACCACTGCATTCTAGATGTCAGTGAGGGTAGATCTTTATGTTTAGAGAATTCTTTTTAGCTTTTTGCTGTCCCCCACCCCCACCCTACCCAGTGGTCATTCCTTTTTAGCCTAACAAAAAACCCCTTAAAATAAAACATGCTTAAAACATTAGCACTCATTGGTCTTAAAGGTGCTTCTTTGCATTCTTTGCATGGGATCCAGAGAACTGGGCAAAGGAAGCTCTGGCTCTTTCCTTCCTTCCCCAGGGGACCAGGAGGGGGAGGAGCCTCAGCCAATAGACGGAATAGAGGCTTGGCTCAGTAGCTCTGCTGTGCGATTGGAGCTCCCTGGCAAAGCAAGCTGTGATGCAGAGGGAAGCAAGAGAGAGAGAGAAGGAAGCAGACGACAGCCAGTTGCTGGGGGGGGGGGGGCTGATAGGAGCCCTCCAGGGCCTGAGTCGTCCCCTGGGCCGCATGTTTGACACCCGTGTTCTAGCAGGAACCAAAGTGTTCTGGAAATGGCTTCATCGGGGGGAAGAGGTTTTGTGGAACAACAGTAGGAAATGAAGCGGTGGTCCTAAACCATTTTGTGCTTATGGACATCTTTTGAATGCTGACACAGCATGGTGGGTGCTGCTGCAAAACGGCTGCCGCGTAAGGCGGAGCCACTCACCAAATTGACTGCTGCAGCTTACCTTCAGTCAGGGGTGGGATTCTAGCAGGAGTCCCTTTGCACATTAGGCCACACCCCTTGATGTAGCCAATCCTCCGAGAGCTTACAAAAAAGAGCCTTGTCAGCTCTTGGAGGATTGGCTACATCAGGGGGGTGTGGCCTAACATGCAAAGGAACTCCTGCCAGAATTCCATCCCTGCCTTTAGTCACACAGGAAAGATCCTTGTGCAGCTGCTGTCCAAGTGGCGTTTACATCTGAAGAAATGAGCAGTGACTCCCAAAAGCTTGTACCCTGCCACAAATTTTTGTTAGTCTTTAAAGTGCTACTGGGCTCTTGCTCTTTTCTATAAAAAGAAGACTGCAGAAGAAGTATACCTCACCCTTCTCTGAATGAGTCTCAGAGCAGCTTAGAATCATGGAATCATAGAGTTGGAAGGAACCTCCAGGGTCATCTAGTCCAACCCCCTGCACAATGCAGGAAAGCTACAAATACCTCCCCCTAAATTCACAGGACCTTCATCGCTGTCAGATGGCCATCTAGCCTCTGTTTAAAAACCTCCAAGGAAGGAGAGCCCACCACCTCCTGAGGAAGCCTCTTCCACTGAGGAACCGCTCTAAACTCACAGATACCTCCCCCTAAATTCACAGGATCCTCATTGCTGTCAGATGGCCCCTCTAGCCTCTGTTTAAGAACCTCCAAGGAAGGAGAGCCCACCACCTCCCGAGGAAGCCTGTTCCACTGATAAACCGCTCTAAACTCACAGATACATCCCTCTAAATTCACAGGATCTTTATTGCTGTCAGATGGCCATCGAGCCTCTGTTTAAAAACCTCCACGGAAGGAGAGCTCACTACTTCCCAAGGAAGCCTGTTCCACTGAGGATTCGCTCTAACGGTCAGGAAGTTCTTCCTAATGTTGAGCTGGAAACTCTTTTGATTTCATTTCAACCCCTTGGTTCTGGTCCTACCTTCTGCGGCCAAAGAAAACAATTCCACACCATCCTCAATATAACAGCCCATCAAGTACTCAAAGATGGTGATCCTATCACCTCTCAGCCGCCTCCTCTCCAGGCTAAACATAAAGGCCTTTATCTCCTTCCCTCAAAACACCTCACCTGTGAGGTGGGTGGGGCTGAGAGGGCTCTCACAGAAGCTGCCCTTTCAAGGACAACCTCTGCCAGAGCTATGGCTGACCCAAGGCCATGCCAGCAGATGCAAGTGGAGGAGTGGGGAATCAAACCCGGTTCTCCCAGATAAGAGTCCACGCACTTAACCTCTACACCAAAATCTGCACAGCCAATTGAATCTCCACCCACTTTTAAAAACACTCAGCAGGCCCCAAGAAACGTGTCAACAGGCACCCTGGTGCCCACGGTCACCACACTGGAGACATTCATTCCATGAGTGAGTTGTTGGAGGGAGGGGTGGAGTAGGGGAGATGCGGATATGCTGCCCTGAACCCCCTGGTGGGAGGGCGGGGCAAATATAAGTGCAAGGAAGATGACGATCTGTTCTTCTACATATCAAGAAGTGTTGATAACAGGGGTGGAATTCTAGCAGGAGCTCCTTTGCATATTAGGCCAACAGTGTTCCCTCTAAGCTGATTTTTAGCCTCCAGCTCACAAATTTTTGTCTTGGAAGAAGAAGAATTGCAGATTTATACCCTGCCCTTCTCCCTGAATCAGAGACTCAGAGCGGCTCACAATCTCATTTATCTTCTCCCCCACAACGGACACCCTGTGAGGTGGGTGGGGCTGAGAGGGCTCTCCCAGCAGCAGCCCTTCCAAGGACAGACTCTCAGAGCGGCCTGCAATCTCCTTTCCCTTCCTCCCCCACAACAGGCACCCTGTGAGGTGGGTGGGGCTGAGAGGGCTCTCACAGCAGCTGCGCTTTCAAGGACAACCTCTGCCAGAGCTATGGCTGACCCAAGGCCATTCCAGCAGCTGCAAGTGGAGAAGTGGGGAATCAAACCCGGTTCTCCCAGATAAGAGTCCACACATTTAACCACTACACCAAACTTAGCTCAGGAAGGTTGATCCCAGAGCATTCTAATTTATGTAGTAGCTCGCCACTTGGATGCCAGTAGCTCACAAAGTAGAATTGTTGCTCACAAGACTCTGTGGCTTAGAGGGAACCCTGTAGGCCACACACCCCTGTCGTAGCCAATCCTCCAAGAGCTTACAAAAAAGAGCCTTGTCAGCTCTTGGAGGATTGGCTACATCAGGGGTATGTGGCCTAATATGCAAAGGAGGTCCTGCTAGAATTCCTTACAGGGCTCTCAGTACAGGGCCTACTGGAAGCTCCAGGAGGATTGGCTGCATCAGGGGTGTGTGGCCTAATATGCAAAGGAGGTCCTGCTAGAATTCCTTCCAGGGCTCTCAGTACAGGGCCTACTGGAAGCTCCAGGAGGATTGGCTACATCAGGGGGTGTGGCCTAATATGCAAAGGTGGTCCTGCTAGAATTCCTTACAGGGCTCTCAGTACAGGGCCTACTGGAAGCTCCAGGAGGATTGGCTGCATCAGGGGTGTGTGGCCTAATATGCAAAGGAGGTCCTGCTAGAATTCCTTACAGGGCTCTCAGTACAGGGCCTACTGGAAGCTCCAGGAGGATTGGCTACATCAGGGGGTGTGGCCTAATATGCAAAGGAGGTCCTGCTAGAATTCCTTACAGGGCTCTCAGTACAGGGCCTACTGGAAGCTCCAGGAGGATTGGCTGCATCAGGGGTGTGTGGCCTAATATGCAAAGGTGGTCCTGCTAGAATTCCTTACAGGGCTCTCAGTACAGGGCCTACTGGAAGCTCCAGGAGGATTGGCTACATCAGGGGGTGTGGCCTAATATGCAAAGGAGGTCCTGCTAGAATTCCTTACAGGGCTCTCAGTACAGGGCCTACTGGAAGCTCCAGGAGGATTGGCTACATCAGGGGGGCGTGGCCTAATATGCAAAGGAGGTCCTGCTAGAATTCCTTACAGAGCTCTCAGTACAGGGCCTACTGGAAGCTCCAGGAGGATTGGCTGCATCAGGGGTGTGTGGCCTAATATGCAAAGGAGCTCCTGCTAGAATTCCACCCCTGGTTGATTCTTTCTAAAAGGGTGGGGGAGGATCTGCAGAGACTCCACCTTCAACCTGCGGGTAGCTCATGCTCTTTCCTTTTCACAGATGCATCCCTTGCAAAGGAGCACGCTTCCCCCCAACGCTTCCCCGCCCTGCAGTCGCTGTGTTGCCCTTCAAACTTCCTTTTTGCCAGGCTGCAACCGACAAGGGACAGATGGAGGTACGTAGACCCAGCTCGGGCTCTGTCGGTTAGCCGTCCCTTATCAGTGGCACGCAGGGACCCGATCAGACATGCTGAACGCCGCTTGGTCCCTGACGCGAGCTTTAGCACGTTGCCTCGTGTTTGCTTTCATTTCTGCCTCTAATTTTGCTCTCAGCAAGCCATTTAATTAAGTTCCCGCCTCTCCTGTCTTTAGAGGCGTATTTTGAGAATGCCATGATGACAATACCTGAGGGCTGGAAGTGTGGAAATGAATGAAAAGGAGCCCAAATGTAAATTTAAATGCCAGTTGCGGGTGAACTTTTGAGTTTAGGCATAAAAGATTTTAGGAGAGAATAATGGAGACCTATAGATTTTGCCAGCTGAATGTCAAGGCCAGGCCTCACATTCAGTGGGAGCTCACAGGAGCACAGCTCCTGAACCTTTCTGAGAGTTCCTCCTCCTCCTTCTCCTGAGAGTCCCACCTCCTTGTCCATTGAATAGTAGGTGCAGCTGCATAATAATCCCTAGATGAGCTATACCACCTATTTTTCTACAAAATGACCCCTGGATGGATGGAGAGAGAGAGAGAGAGAGAGAGAGATACAGGCCTCAGATTCAGTGGGAACTCACAGGAGCACAGCTCCGGAACCTTTCTGAGAATTCCTCCTCCTGAGAGTTTCACCTCCTTGTCCATTGAATAGTAGGTGCAGCTGCATAACAATCCCTGGATGAGCTGCACCACCTGTTTTTCTACAAAACAGCCCGTGGTCAAGGCTAAAGCCTAGTTTCCCAGGCTTGGAAATCCCTTCTGCTTATGGAATTCCAGTAGGTGTTGCCCTCATTCATGCTGTTCTGAAATCATAGAATCATCGAGTTGGAAGGGACCTCCAGGGTCATCTAGTCCAACCCCCTGCACAATGCAGGAAACTCACAGATACCTCCCCCTAAATTCACAGGATCCGCATTGCTGTCAGGTGGCCATCTAGCCTCTGTTTAAAAACCTCCAAGGAAGGAGAGCCCACCACCTCCCGAGGAGGAGAGCCCACCACCTCCTGAAGAACCCCTTTAACTGTCAGGAAATTCTTCCCACCCAGTCTAGCACTCTGTGTCACACATAAGAACATAAGAGAAGACATGTTGGATCAGGCCAGTGGCCCATCCAGTCCAACACTCTGTGTCACATAAGAACATAAGAGAAGCCATGTTGGATCAGGCCAGTGGCCCATCCAGTCCAACACTCTGTGTCACACATAAGAACATAAGAGAAGCCATGTTGGGTCAGGCCAATGGCCCACCCAGTCCAACACTCTGTGTCACATAAGAACGTAAGAGAAGCCATGTTGGATCAGGCCAGTGGCCCATCCAGTCCAACACTCTGTGTCACACATAAGAACATAAGAGAAGCCGTATTGGATCAGGTCAATGGCCCATCCAGTCCAACACTCTGTGTCACACATAAGAACATAAGAGAAGCCATGTTGGATCAGGCCAATGGCCCATCCAGTCCAACACTCTGTGTTACACAGTGGCCAATATATATACATACATACATACACACTGTGTCTAATAGCCACTGATAGACCTCTGCTCCATATTTTTATCTAAACCCCTCTTGAAGGTGGCTATGCTTGTGGCCGCCACCACCTCCTGTGGCAGTGAATTCCACATGTTAATCACCCTTTGGGTGAAGAAGTACTTCCTTTGATCCGTTCTAACCCAACTGCTCAGCAATTTCATCGAATGCCCACGAGTTCTTGTATTGTGAGAAAGGGAGAAAAGTACTTCTTTCTCTACCTTCTCCATCCCATGCATAATCTTGTCAACCTCTCTCATGTCACCCCTTAGTCAACGTTTCTCCAAGCTAAAGAGCCCCCAGCGCTTTAACCTTTCTTCAGAGGAAAAGTGTTCCAAACCTTTAATCATTCTAGACAAGAGAAGACAAGAGTCACTGGAAAAGGCGATATTGTGAGGCATTTACCGATTAAAGTAAATGGCTGAACGGTTGTGTTCCCTTTTCTTCCTTTACTTCAGGAGCAATTCTGGCGTTCTGTCCTGTTCCACAACTACCTGGAGTATTTATCCCGAAATGGATACGAATGTGATGAAAGCGAGAAAGGCCAGGCCGTCCAGGAGCAGCAGAATCTCTTGATGAAAATGTTTGCGGTAAGCCGGGCTGTGCTTTGAATTCAGAATTAACTGAAGCTTCGCGTCTGCTTTTATTCACAATGTTCCCATTCCGCCTTTCCACCTAAACAGAGTCCCCAAAGCAGGGAGCATCAAAATGTTTAAAAATGGGAGAGTAGCATTTAAAATCCAGTGTATGTGAAATATTTAAATGAGTCAATAAAAATATAGCTATACAAATAATAAAAATAATAAGAATTGCAGATTTATACCCCGCCCTTCTCTTTGAATCAGAGACTCGGAGCGGCTTACAATCTCCTTTCCCTTCTTCCCCCACAACAGACACTCTGTGAGGTGGGTGGGGCTGAGAGAGCTCTGACAAAAGCTGCCCTTTCAAGGACAACCTCTGCCAGAGCTATGGCTGACCCAAGGCCATGCTAGCAGGTGCAAGTAGAGGAGTGGGGAATCAAACCCAGTTCTCCCAGATAAGAGTCCGTGCACTTAAGCACTACACCAAACTGACTCCTATCAAAGTAGAAGTTCAGTAGCACCTTTAAGCCCAACCAAGTTTTATTCAAAATGTAAGCTTACAATCTCCTCCCCGCAGAACAGACACCCTGTGAGGTGGGTGGGGCTGGAGAGGGCTCTCACAGCAGCTGCCCTTTCAAGGACAACCTCTGCCAGAGCTATGGCTGACTCAAGGCCATTTCAGCAGCTGCAAGTGGAGGAGTGGGGAATCAAACCCGGTTCTCCCAGATAACAGTCCGCACCCTTAACCACTACACCAAACACAACACCAAGGGAAAGGAGATTGTGAGCCGCTCTGAGACTCTTCGGTGCGGAGGGCAGGATATAAATCCAACTTCTTCTTCTTCTTGATCAGTATTAAAGGAGATTTGTTTTATTTTCAAACGTAGCTTTCCTGCACGCTGGAACGTGAATTCCGCTGCATGGAGCTGGCGGAGCTGATGACGCAGAACGCCGTGAGTTTGGCCATCAAGTACGCCTCGCGCTCTCGGAAGCTGAACCTCGCCCAGAAGCTGAGCGAGCTGGCGGCAGAGAAATCGGCTGAGCTGGCAGCTGCCGACGAACTTGGCAAGGAGGAAGAGGAGGAGGATTTCAGAAGCGACCTGAATGCTGGGTAAGGGTGACAAAATATCACTGGAAAGTGATAAGAGGTCTCCAATGGACCCCATCCACCAAATGCTCCTTGCATGGGTCTCCTCCTTCCCACAGGTGTGGCTGTTTCTCGCAGTCAGCTATCTTGTTTCTGCCCCTTGTTCTGTCTGGAGAGAAGAGTTCTCTGTCCTCTCCGTTCGGTTTCCTTCCTGGGTGTATGTTGAGTGCTGTCAAGTTGCTTCTGACAGTGGCAACCCTATAAATGAATGTCTTGTAAATATAATGATCTATAAATGAATGACAAGCATAGCCAGCTTCAAGAGGGGGTTGAATCAACATCTGGAGCCAGAAATCCATCAGTGGCTATTAGCCACAGCGTATTGTTGGAACTCTCTGTCTGGGGCAGTGATGCTCTGTATTCTTGGAGCTTTGGCGGGGGGCAACAGTGAGAGGGCTTCCAGTGTCCTGGCCCCACTCCTGGTGGCACCTGGTTTTTTTTGGCCACTGTGTGACACAAAGTGTTGGACTGGATGGGCCATTGGCCTGATCCAACATGGCTTCTCTTATGTTCTTATGTGTGACACAGAGTGTTGGATTAGATGGGCCATTGGCCTGATCCAACATGGCTTCTCTTATGTGCTTTTGCCTGGAGCAGTGATGCTCTGTCTTCTTGGTGCTTGGTGGGGCACAGTGGGAGGGCTTCTGGAGTTCTGGCCCCACTGGTGGACCTCCTGATGGCACCTGGGGTTTTTTGGCCCCTGTGTGACACAGAGTGTTGGACTGGATGGGCCACTGGCCTGATCCAACATGGCTTCTCTTATGTTCTTATGTGACACAGAGTGTTGGACTGGATGGGCCACTGGCCTGATCCAACATGGCTTCTCTTATGTTCTTATGTGACACAGAGTGTTGGACTGGATGGGCCACTGGCCTGATCCAACATGGCTTCTCTTATGTTCTTATGTGTAACACGGAGTGTTGGACTGGAGGGGCCATTGGCCTGATCCAACATGGCTTCTCTTATGTTCTTATGTGACACAGAGTGTTGGACTGGAGGGGCCATTGGCCTGATCCAACATGGCTTCTCTTATGTTCTTATGTGACACAGAGTGTTGGACTGGATGGGCCACTGGCCTGATCCAACAGGGCTTCTCTTATGTTCTTATGTGACACAGAGTGTTGGACTGGATGGGCCATTGGCCTGATCCAACATGGCTTCTCTTATGTTCTTATGTGTAACACGGAGTGTTGGACTGGAGGGGCCATTGGCCTGATCCAACATGGCTTCTCTCATGTTCTTATGTGTGACACAGAGTGTTGGACTGGATGGGCCACTGGCCTGATCCAACAGGGCTTCTCTTATGTTCTTATGTGTGACACAGAGTGTTGGACTGGATGGGCCATTGGCCTGATCCAGCATGGCTTCTCTTATGTTCTTATGACCTTCAAAACGTCCTATTGCCAACAGCCTTGCTCAGGTCTTGCAAGCGGAGGGCTATGGTTTCTTTTATTTTTTTTTAATATGTATATTTTTATTATTAATACATTATCCGTTTCTCTACATGGTTTCTGATATCCATTTTACATTTACCCCCAACCCACCCCCCTTAGTCTATTCATCCTTTTCCTCTTCCAGCCAGGGACAAAGGACTCGAAGCTTCCACTGAATGTCCACTCTCCTTTCTTCCTTCGCCCAGAAGCTTCCACTGAATGTCCACTCTCCTTTCTTCCTTCGCCCATTTCAGATACGTCAGCCACTTTTCTTTAATTCTTGATCTTCTTTCTTCCCATGATTCTTCTTGCAACATTATAGCGGCTATATCTGACTGGACAAAATCAAAGAGATAGTTATGCCAAGTACTTTCCTTCCATTTACTTTTATCCTTCCATCCTGCCGCTATTACCGCTTTACCCGCTGATATCATTGCTTTTAGTAAATGTTGGTTGTTCTTCTCTATTTTTTCATTCCCTAATAAACTCATCTGCATTAGTTCAAAGTTAATTCTCGGCTCTACCTGAAAGAATTTCTTTATCATTCCCACTACTATATCCCATAGTTTCTTGGCCTCAGGACACTCCCACCACATGTGGGAATACCATCCCTTTTCTTTCTTACAGTGCCAACACTTAGGGCTCAACCCAGGAAACATATTGGCTAAAGTAGCCGGAGTTCTATACCATTTAGTGAAAAATTTCAATTCCATTTCTCTAACCTTATGTATCTTAACTTTTTTTAAACCTTCCATTATCTTCTCCCCTGTTCGTTTCGTTATTTGGCCTTCTAAACTCCATGACCGTTGAAGGTAGCTTATTGCTCCTTCGTTACCTAAATTCATGCTCCTATGTAGGATGCCTACTAATCCTTTTTTTGTTTTACCCATTAATTTATAAAACTTTTCCATAGGTTCTTCTTCATTTAAGTTACTCTTCTCCACTTCCTTCTTAACTTTAGTATACAATCCTGTAGCCTTAAGCCAGTATTGTATTCCTACGACTTCTTGAAATTCATGTAATGGTTTTAACTTATCTAGTATTAACAAATCTTCTACCCTTCTAAATCCTTTAGCCTTAAGTAGTTCGCTCCACCTATGCTCCTTGTCTCCTTCCATCAACATTTCTAATGGCGTCCATCTAGATACCCGATTCAGCCATTTCGGTTGCCATTTCTTCCAAACATTTAGCCCATTTTTCCTTGGTCCCACGTTTAAATTAAGTTCCTTCGCCCCCATGTTCGTAAAGATGCCATGTTTTCCTACCCCATTATTAGCTTCATTCTCAAACCTTATCCATTTCTGGTCCCCTTCCTTCTCTATTTCTAATAATGCTTTAAGCTGAAATGCTTCATAATAATTGACTATATCTGGGACTCCCCATTCAAGTTCTGATTTATGATTGTATGCCAATTTTTTTGGAAATCTAAGTTTCCTACTACCAAATATCCATTCCCTTATTTTAGTGTTCCAGTTAGTCATTTTTTGCTTATCTAACTCCAATGGTATCGTTTGAAAAAGGTACGACAACCTTGGCATCCAAAACATCGATACACTCTTTATTCTAGTGGTCAGGCTCATCGTCCTTTTCCCCCACTGCTGCATATCCCTCTCTATTTTCTCCCAGATTTTATTATAATTTCCCTCCACTATCCTGTTAATATTTTTATAAATTTCTATCCCTAGATATTTAAATTTCTTAACTCCCATCCCCATATTAGTTATCCTATTAATCTCTTTCCTTTCTTCCAAACCAACATTAAAGTACATTATTTCAGACTTTCCCATATTTATTCTTAAACCTGATACTGCTTCAAAATCTTCTAAAATAATTTTCGTTTCCCTAATGGCTTCTTTCGGGTTAGATATTGTCATGATTATGTCATCTGCAAATAAATTGATTTTTATTTCCTCCTTTCCTATTCTACAGCCTTCTATTCTCCCTGAATTCCTAATCCTTTCTGCTAGTTGCTCTATCGCCATTATAAACAGGGATGGGGAAAGTGGACACCCCTGCCTCACATCTCTCTCAATTGGGAGCTGATCCGTATGTTCGTTGTTTACTCTTACCACTGCTGACCCCTCCCTGTAGACCTCTTGAATGGCTTTTAAGAATAGTGGCCCAATCCCACACTTCTTCATTATGGACCATAAGAATTCATGGGACAGCGTGTCAAATGCCTTGTATACATCTAATTTAAGTAAAGCAAGTTGCCCAGGACGCTTATGGTACAACACATTAAATATATTCCTTATAGGATGTGCAATACTCCTATTCTTTACAAAGCCATATTGATCCTCTTTTATTATATGAGGTAATATGTTCCTTAACCTATTTGCTAAAACTTTAGCGAAAATTTTGTAGTCCTGGTTAAGTAAACTTATTGGTCTATATGAACCCACTTCCCGAGGATCCTTCTGGGGTTTTAATATTACGGTTATTTCAGCCATTCGGCTATGGTTTCTTTTATGGAGTCCATCCCTCCGTCTCATCTTGGGTCTTCCTCTTCCTGCTGCCTTCAACTTTTTGTAGCATTATTGTCTTTTTCCAGTGACTCTTGTCTTCTCATAATGCGACCAAAGCTTCAGTTGAGTCATTTTGGCTACTATGGAGCCTTTGGGCTTGACTGGGTCTAGAACGCACTGATTTGTTGTTTTGGTGGTTCTTGGTACTCTTCTCCAACACCGCTTTCCGAATGACTTCACTTTCTACCTGTCAGCTTTCGTCAGTGTCCAACTTTCACACTCATACATAGTCACAGAGAATATTATGGCATGAATTATCTTGGTCACCAGTGACACATCCCTACACTTAAGAATCTTTTCTAGCTCCTTCATGGTGGCCCTTCCCAGCCCTTCCAATCTCCTTCTGATTTAAAAACATAAGAGAAGCCACGTTGGATCAGACCAGTGGCCCATTCAGTCCCCTACACTCTGTGCCACAGAGCGGCCGCCAGTGAGGCTAGAACTCCAGAAGCCCTCCCACTGTTGCCCCCAAGCACCAAGAACGCAGAGCATCACTGCCCCAGACAGAGTATTCCATCTATAAAAAGGTAAAGGTAGTCCCCTGTGCAAGCACCAGTCATTTCTGACTCTGGGGTGACGTTTCACAACGTTTTCACGGCAGGCTTTTTACGGGGTGGTTTGCCATTGCCTTCCCCAGTCATCTACGCTTTTCCCCCAGCAAGCTTTGACCGACCTCGGAAGGATGGAAGGCTGAGTCAACCTGTAGCCGGCTACCTGAACCAGCTTCTCCTGGGATCGAACTCAGGTCATGTGCAGAGGGCTCTGACTGCAGTACTGCAGCTTTCCCACTCTGCGCCACAGGGTTCTTTTATGAGTGATTAAAAAGGTAAAGGTAGTCCCCTGTACAAGCACTGGTCATTTCTGACTTTGGGGTGACGTTGCTTTCACAACGTTTTCATGGCAGGCTTTTTATGGGGTGGTCTGCAATTGCCTTCCCCAGTCATCTACACTTTACCCCCAGCAAGCTGGGTAGTCATTTTACCAACCTGGGAAGGATGAAAGGCTGAGTCAACCATGAGCCAGCTACCTGAACCCAGCTTCCGCCGGGATCGAGCTCAGGTCGTGAGCAAAGCTTGGACTGCAGGACTACAGCTTTACCACTCTGCACCACGGGGCTGTATACCATTCTATTCCATCTATACCTTGTGTCTAATGTCCATTGATATTGGAAGACGATTGGAAGGGTCTGCTCTATATGTTTATCCAATCCCCTCTAGAAACTGTCTGTGCTTGTAGCCGCCACCACTTCCTGCGGCAGTGAGTTCCACGTGTTAATCACTCTTGGGGGAAGGAGCACATCCTTTTATCCATTTTAAGCCTACTGTTCATTAATTTCATCGAGCGCCCCTCAGTTCTTGTATTGTGAGAAAGGGAGAGAAGTACTTCTTTTCTACCTTCTCTATCCCATACTGTCCCGCCTCGGGACTCAGCCAAGGGGGGGGGCCGGCTCCCTCGTGGCCCACCCCCAGCCAAGGTCGCCTCCCCCATGGCCGACCTCCAGGCCAAACCCCGCCAGCGAGGAACTTGCCCAACGGGCGCCGGGGCTGCCCGTGCCACCCCCACTCACCTCGGCAGGACCTGGAGCACCTGGAGAGCTAGACGGCGGCTGCACCAGGTCCCGTGGCCACCCAACGTGGAGGAAACTGGCCGGCTGTGCAGGAGGAGCTGGGACTGGCCCGCAGCAAGGCGGAGAGACCTTCCCCGAGCTGTGGCGGCTGGTGTCGCCGCGCCCCGTAACCCAGCGCACCGGAGTGCCGGCCCGGGAGCCGGATGAGGGAACCACCCCAGGACACCAGGGGTCGGCGTGAGAGCTTATAGGGAGGGGAGGGGCCAACCCAGGGAGGGTGGGGCAAGAAGGGGAATAAAAGCAGCCACGCTGGGAGGTCAGGGAGGAAGGAGGTGGCTATGAAGGAAGGGCTGCCCATCCAGAGAGAGAAACGGAAGGAGCCCTAAACACCACCAGGGATAGGAGGCTGGGTGACGTTAACCCCGCCCCTGCCCAATTCCGAGACCTCCGCAGCTGGCCACAAAGAGCCACCGGGAGGGCTGGCAGGGAGGCGACCCCCAGGGGGGCGGCAGGGGCGCGACACATACATAATTTTGGGAGTGCAGCCTCCCTTTGGGTTGATGATAGAGACTTGAACACCTTCAGTTTCTTCACCGTCCCTGAAGACATCAGGGCCCTGTGGGACCTGCCAGAGTTCTGCCGGGACTGTAAGACTGAACTATTTAAACTCGCCTTCAACGGTTAAGGGGAGGTAGCGGATGCCCCACAGCACTGACAGTCTCGTTGGATAAATACAGATAATCAGACGTGCATCTTGGATTTTTATGGTTGGAAAATGTATGGAATTGTTTTATTTCTGTATTCTGTTTTTTGATGTTCTCTGTGGATATTGGATTTATATCCCGCCCTCCACTCCGAAGAGTCTCAGAGCGACTCACAATCTCCTTTCCCTTCCTCCCCCACAACAGACACCCTGTGAGGTGGGTGGGGCTGAGAGGGCTCTCAAAGCAGCTGCCCTTTCAAGGACAGAGGCTCAGAGTGGCCTGCAATCTCCTTTCCCTTCCTCCCCCACAACAGGCACCCTGTGAGGTGGGTGGGACTGAGAGGGCTCTCAAAGCAGCTGCCCTTTCAAGGACAGAGTCTCAGAGTGGCCTACAATCTCCTTTCCCTTCCTCCCCCACAACAGACACCCTGTGAGGTGGGTGGGGCTGAGAGGGCTCTCAAAGCAGCTGCCCTTTCAAGGACAGAGTCTCAGAGCGGCTTGCAATCTCCTTTCCCTTCCTCCCCCACAACAGGCACCCTGTGAGGTGGGTGGGACTGAGAGGGCTCTCAAAGCAGCTGCCCTTTCAAGGACAGAGTCTCAGAGTGCCCTACAATCTCCTTTCCCTTTCTTCCCCACAACAGACACCCTGTGAGGTGGGTGGGGCTGAGAGGGCTCTCAAAGCAGCTGCCCTTTCAAGGACAGAGTCTCAGAGCGGCCTGCAATCTCCTTTCCCTTCCTCCCCCACAACAGACATCCTGTGAGGTGGGTGGGGCTGAGAGGGCTCTCACAGCAGCTGCCCTTTCAAGGACAACTCCTGAGATAGTTGTGGCTAACCCAAGGCCATTCCAGCAGGTGCAAGTGGAGGAGTGGGGAATCAAACCCAGTTCTCCCAGATAAGAGTCCGCGCACTTCACCAC
Source organism: Heteronotia binoei (assembly GCF_032191835.1). NCBI lineage: Eukaryota > Metazoa > Chordata > Lepidosauria > Squamata > Gekkonidae > Heteronotia > Heteronotia binoei. Next base: position 11,148,276 of record NC_083243.1, on the reverse strand, counting down.
GACACCAAACTGGCTCACCAGAGAGGCAAATGCTTTCTCCATGCCGGCCGACAGGGTGGTGGGGGCTTCAAGAAAGAGCCACAGTTTGGCCACTCCTGGCTTAATCAATCTTTTGGCTCCAGTTACAGCAACACTCCCACAGAATGGAGTCAGAGCAAAGCCAAAAGCCTCCAGCGCCAACAAAGCACGGAAGCCAGTTCAGAAGTGGAGGAGGACGAAGAAGACGTCTCCGAAGAGGCAAAACCGAGTGAGACACGCACACTCATACATTATACGCAGGCTAGGCAGCCAGCAGTTAAAAGGTTGGGCTGGGGCCAGGTCTGAATCCCCACTGGGCCATGGAGGGACTGTGGTCCAGTGGCAGAGCCTCTGCTTGGCATGCAGAAGGTCCCAGGTTCAATCCCTGGCATCTCCAGTTGAAAAGATCAGGCAGGAGGTGATGGGAAAGACCTCAGCCTGAGACCGTGAATAGTCATGAAGTGGGGCTGTAGCTCAGTGGTAGAGCATCTGGTTGGCGTGCAGAAGGTCCCAGGTTCAATCCCTGGCATCTCCAGTTGACCAGGTAGTAGGTGGATGGGACAGACCTCTTTACCTGAGACCCTGGAGAGCTGCTGCCAGTCTGAGTAGACAAGACTGACTTAGATAGTCCAAGGGTCTGATTAATTAGAAGACAGGAGGATTGGCTACATCAGTGGGGTGTGGCCTAATATGCAAAGGAGGTCCTGCTAGAATTCCTTACAGGGCTCTCAGTACAGGGCCTATTGGAAGCTCCAGGAGGATTGGCTACATCAGTGGGGTGTGGCCTAATATGCAAAGGAGGTCCTGCTAGAATTCCTTACAGGGCTCTTCGTATAGGGCCTACTGGAAGCTCCAGGAGGATTGGCTGCATCAGGGGGTGTGTGGCCTAATATGCAAAGGAGGTCCTGCTAGAATTCCTTACAGGGCTCTTCGTATAGGGCCTACTGGAAGCTCCAGGAGGATTGGCTACATCAGTGGGGTGTGGCCTAATATGTAATGGAGGTCCTGCTAGAATTCTTTACAGGGCTCTCAGTACAGAGCCTACTGGAAGCTCCAGGAGGATTGGCTGCATCAGGGGTGTGTGGCCTAATATGCAAAGGAGGTCCTGCTAGAATTCCTTACTGGGCTCTTAGTACAGGGCCTAATGGAAGCTCCAGGAGGATTGGCTGCATCAGGGGGTGTGTGGCCTAATATGCAAAGGAGGTCCTGCTAGAATTCCTTACAGGGCGCTTTGTACAGGGCCTACCGTAAGCTTCAGGAGGATTGGCTACATCAGGGGTGTGTGGCCTAATATGCAAAGGAGGTCCTGCTAGAATTCCTTACAGGGCTCTCAGTACAGGGCCTACTGGAAGCTCCAGGAGGATTGGCTACATCAGGGGGCGTGGCCTAATATGCAAAGGAGGTCCTGCTAGAATTCCTTACAGGGCTCTTCGGACAGGGCCTACTGGAAGCTCCAGGAGGATTGGCTACATCAGGGGTGTGTGGCCTAATATGCAAAGGAGGTCCTGCTAGAATTCCTTACAGGGCTCTCAGTACAGGGCCTACTGGAAGCTCCAGGAGGATTGGCTACATCAGGGGCTGTGGCCTAATATGCACAGGAGCTCCTACATTAAAGGCCCTACTACCAAGGAAGTATGGGGCTGCTATGCAGAGACAGGCAATGGCAACCCACCTCTGTTCAGCTCCTGTCCTGAAAACCCTATGGAGTTCACCACTAATTTGGGACAGTGGCTCAGTGGTAGAGCATCTGCTTGGGAACCAGAAGGTTCCAGGTTCAATCCCCGGCATCTCCAATTAAAAAGGGTCCAGGCAAATAGGCATGAAAAATCTCCACTTGAGACCCTGGAGAGCCGCTGCCAGTCTGAGAAGACAATACTGACTTTGATGGACCGAGGGTCTGATTCAGTAGAAGGCAGCTTCATGTGTTCATATAATAGCACTTTCTCCCACTAACATAAATCGGCAAAATTAATGGTTATACTTGTAGATACTTATATCTCATTGATCTTTAATACTCCTTATCGTCCCTTCTGTAGGTTCCCCCGCGCAGTGCAGAAATTCAACCACACCCAAGCCCGGTAAGTCAAATCGAATTTGTTTGTTAAATTTCGTTAAATGGGCTGATTTAGTAGATGGGTACATATATTGTGAAACTTTCTGAGCCTGTAGGCGCCTTTGGAATTCTGAGACAGTGTGGTGGGTGCAACTGCAACATGGCTGCCACAGGAGGTGGAACCAACCACAAAATGGCTGCCACCGGAGGTGGAGCCAACCGCAAAATGGCAGGGAGTGTTACGAATAACTCCAGTAGTAACCCTTGAACATTTAAGTCAGAAGCTCTGTTTCGCAGGATGCCTTTAAAATCTGCACGGCCAATGAGAAGCCTTGCTGATCAAAACTCTCACCTGACCCTGCCCACGTTCTAAAAATATTTGGTGAGTGTCAAGAAAGGTGTTAGAAGGCACCTTGCTGGGGACCCCTTTATCACGAACTTCTCCCTACTGCCTCAGAGTTCCCGTTTCTGTGCTGTACAAATTCTCGACTCTGGACAAATTTGTTTAATGTGTAGTTGCCCCGTTGCCTTCCTTTAAAATCTTGACACGTCATCAGTACACAGCTTCCTTCTCATAATGGATGGGGTCTTCAACATTTTGCAGATGTTACCCACTTTATAAGTCTGTTTGTGAAAGGCAAGAAGTGGTTAGGAAAGGGTTTGCAAAGGGCTGTTGTTCCACTGCAACATCTGGTGTCTAGGTGTTACTCGAACCAGAGATGTTTCACCCATGCTGTGATTCAGCTGCACCATGCATAATCCAGCAGGACAGTCAGAACAATAGCATGGAGTACACGCCTGGTCACATTGATCCATCCAGGGTCCCTACCATGTTTGGTGTAGTGGTTAAGTGTGCGTACTCTTATCTGGGAGAACCGGGTTTGATTCCCCACTCCTCCACTTGCACCTGTTGGAATGGCCTTGGGTCAGCCATAGTGGTTAAGTGTGCGGACTCTTACCTGGGAGAACCGGGTTTGATTCCCCACTCCTCCACTTGCACCTGTTGGAATGGCCTTGGGTCAGCCATAGTGGTTAAGTGTGCGGACTCTTATCTGGATGAACCGGGTTTGATTCCCCACTCCTCCACTTGCAGCTGCTGGAATGGCCTTGGGTCAGCCATAGCTCTTGAAGGGGGACCCCTGAATAATTAATGAATACCCCTATAATAATGAATAAAAGCATATTTCTGCCTTTAAAATTAAGATGTCTGATGCAACCCTTCGTTAGAGGCCACACAGCCCCAAGTGGGTGTGAATTCAAGGTTGTAAATTAGATTAGAGACAGTGACCTCATTGAGGCCTCTGGATGTGTATTAGATAACAAAGGGGCCTCAGAGAAGCTTCTTGCTGAAGCTGATAATTCATGGAGACAGGAGGTATGGAAAAGTACTAGAAAGAGTTACAGGGAGGTGGAGAATGTTGAGATAAGCCTGCGCCTGTATGAATAAAAACTGGCTGTATGGGGAATGATTTTAACTTAGTCATTTCGTGGGCTTATGGCCAGCTAAGTTCTGCTTTGGTACCAAAGTAAATTTTGTTTCATACCAGCAATAGAAGATATTGGATTTATATCCCGCCCTCCACTCCGAAGAGTCTCAGAGCGGCTCACAATCTCCTTTCCCTTCCTCCTACCTTCCAATACCAGCAATGTGTGCGGACCTCGTTATTTCTCTGCTTCACTCTCGCAGGCGTTGTTCTTGAAAGGGCAGCTTCTGTCAGAACTCTCTCAGCCCCACCTACCTCACAGGGTGTCTGCTGTGGGGGGAGAAGATATAGGAGATTGTAAGCCTCTCTCAGTCTCTGATTCAGGGAGAAGGGCAGGGTATAAACCTGCAGTCTTCTTCTTCATGTGCTATGTCGATAACCACTGGTATGAATTCCAAAAACTGTGAGTGCCAAAACCTGTCGGATAACTTCTGATAACAACATGCGGACTCACAAGTGAAGGGACAACAAATGGGCAGCGCCCCAAATGAAAGAATTCCCAGAGTCCTCTGCTGATCAGGCTTGCGCTCATTCAAACGCTGAATCAGCGGCAACTGACAGCGATGCTTAGTACCCATCATCCCACAGCAAAAAACTTTCCTTCCGAACCAGACAAATGTTTTAAGCACTTTATTTATTTGTCTGGTTTGGAAGGAAAGTTTTTTTCCTAACAGATGGAGATAATAGCGCTAGTCGTTAAAATTCTTGATGTTTTAAGCGCTTTATTTATCAAGAATTTTAACGACTAGCGCTATTAACTCCATCTTGGAACCACATAGGCCTGCCAATCCCCAGGTCCCAGCGTGGGTTCTTCCGCTTTCCCAAGCTCCTTCTCACCCAGAGGACCATGTGCCTTTCCGCCTCCGGAGGCTTCAGTCTCCGATTGAAAGGCTTCCTCTTGGGATGGGGTGTCTGTGTTGCTGTGAAGAAGTTGGTAGCAACTCGTGAGTAGAGAGGCCAATCCCTCGCTTCAGAGTCGCCAGAAAGGGGGGGGGGGGAGGGAAGGAAATGTTTGCTGGGCACTTCATTATTCCCTATGTGGAGATCGATTCTCATAGGGTATAATGGGGAATTGATCTGGAGGTATCAGGGGCTCTGGGGCGGCTATCTTTTGAGGTAGAGGCACCAAATGTTCAGTATAGCATTTAGTGCCTCTCCCCAAAATATCCCCCAAGTTTCAAAACAATTTGACCAGGGGGTCCAATTCTATGAGCCCCACAAGAAGGTGCACCTATCCTTCATTATTTCCTATGGAAGGAAGGCATTTAAAAAGGTGTGCTGTCCCTTTAAATGTGATGGCCAGAACTCCCTTGGAGTTCAGTTATGCTTGTCACAGCCTTGTTCCTGGCTCTGCCGCAATGTCTCCTGGCTCCACCCCCAAAGTCTCCTGGCTCCACCCACAAAGTCCCCAGATATTTCTTGAATTGGACTTGGCAACCCTAGAACCACAATTTATATCTTAATTTATATTGTCATATATATATTTTTAATAATGCTTTATTGTAATAATTTTATTGTAATAATTCAACATTGTTGTTTTACTGTTTTCCTTGTTGTTAGCCACCCTGAGCCCAACTGAGGAGGGCAGGGTGTAAATGCAAATAATAAATAAATAACCCCTTCACAGGCAGCTAGAGGATTAACCTAGATTTTCTCAGCAGCCTTAAGGGCTAAAATTGTTCTTTAAAAGAACAAAACCGGGATATTCAAAATGGCCGCCGGTGTGTCATGCTTAGCCCACGCATGACAGCCATAGAAGGAGGTGAGGATGAACGCAGTCTTGTGCCTAGTTTTCTATTGTGCAACTTCCTGGTACCTTTTTTTTCAAAACGTACGCACATGTTTTCTAAACGTTTTTTTCTAAAGGTATTTTTCTCTTCTCCCCTCTCCCCTTTTTGTCTTTTTTTTTTTGGGTAGCAAAAGCTGTAATCGTATCCAGCAGTCAAGGACGAGTCAATCCGTTCAAGGTGACGATTTTTCTGATTTAATTAAACTCTGGTTTTTATTCTCAGCCCCTCAGGCATAATGTTACATCTTCTGCACTTAGGGTTGCCAATTCCCAGGTGGGGGCAGGGGATACCCTGGTTTGGAGGCCCTCCCCCCACTTCAGGGTCATCAGAAAGCGAGGGGGAGGGGAGGGGAGGGGAGGGAAATGCCTGTTGGGAACTCTGAAGCTGAAGTTCCGTATGGAGACTTGTTCCCATAGAAAATAATGGAGAATTGATCCGTGAGTATCTGGGGCTCTGGGGGGGGGGCTGCTTTTTGGGGGTAGAGGCACAAAATTTTCAGCATAGCATCTAGTGCCTCTCCCCAAAATATCCCCCAAGTTTCAAAACGATTGGACCAAGGGGTCCAATTCTGTGAGCCCCAAAAGAAGGTGCCCTTATCCTTCATTATTTCCTATGGAAGGAAGGCATTGAAAAGGTATGTGATCCCTTTAAATGTGATGGCCAGAACTCCATTTGGAGTTCAATTATGCTTGTCACACCCTTGCTCCTGGCTCCGCCCCATGTCTCCTGGCTCCCCCCCCAAAGTCCCCAGATATTTCTTGAATTGGACTTGGCAACCCTATCTGCACTGGTGAGAAAGATGATGTCTGTACCTTTGAAAGTATCTTCACAAGGCTGGTGGATTTCTGTTCCAAGTGTGGTGGCTTCCATGGGGATAGATCAAGACTGGGGGTGGGGGGAGGTGTCAAGATCCTGGGCCTCGTGAGGCCTGCAGGCCCCAGAGAAGCCTGCCTAGGAGTTATAAAAGAGCCTACATTTCCCAGGATCCCATCTGTCCCTCTCTTTGGGTGGCAAGGGTTTTGGAGGGAAACTGGCCCAGAGATGGGTGGAGCCTGGGAAGAGAACATAAAAGGGCCAAGCCCAGGCAGGATGTGTGCTTTTCCTAGGAGGCAGAGGTGAGGAAGAGTTGCTGCAAGGAAGAGACCCTTGCCCTTAGAGGAAGGGTGAGGAGGCTTAGGTCTGACTGAGGCACTCTAGGGACATTAAGTTCAGACGCATTAGGAACGTTTGTTTATTTTCCCTTCACCCCTTTTACTGTTTAATGCACCTTGTTTGTTATATTGCACCGACTGCTCTTTTAAATAAGGAGAGCCAGTTTGGTGTAGTGGTTAAGTGTGCGGACTCTTATCTGGGAGAACCGGGTTTTATTCCCCACTCCTCCACTTGCACCTGCTGGAATGGCCTTGGGTCAGCCATAGCTCTGGCAGAGGTTGTCCTTGAAAGGGCAGCTGCTGGGAGAGCCCTCTCCAGCCCCACCCACCTCACAGGGTGTCTGTTGTGAGGGAGGGAGATAAAGGAGATTGTGAGCCGCTCTGAGACTCTTCGGAGTGGAGGGCAGGATATAAATCCAATATCTTCTTCTTAAATAAATCTTTTTTCCCCCCTCTGTTGTTCACTCTGCCTGGTCCTCACGCCCATTATTTGGCCTAAGCTACAGGAGGCTTGGGAGGGGATTCTGGGCCTTCTCAAGGGGAACCCTTAACCCAGAGGGGTGGCAGCAATCGGTAATACCCCCCTGAGTTGTGACGGGGGCTCACTGTGCTTGTCTGCAGCAGTAGAAAAGAGCAAGACCGGTTCCCCGCTAGCCTTGTGCTCTTCTCGCGCTCCTCTTCCCTGCGGGGTTTCCGTCGGATTTCACACTACCTGACCCGGGGCTGCAACCGGCTTCGCCTTTTTCGCGCAGCAAACAGAAACCGGTTTTCAGAGGATCTTTGTTTGCTGCGCGAAAGAGGTGAAGCTGGTTGCAGCCCCGGAGCAGATAGTGTGAAATCTGACAGAAGCGCCGAAGAGGAGATTGAGAGCGGCGTAAGGCTAGCGGGGAATCGGTCCAAGAGTCCAGTAGCACCTTGAAGACTGACAAATTTCGTGGCAGAGTAAGAGCTTTCGGGAGTCACTGCTCGCTTCTTCAGAGAGAGAGAGTAGCGATGCTCAAAAGCCATTAGGAAGGGAATTGAAAACAACTCAGCCAGTATCATAAGGCCCCTGTATAAATCGATGGTGCGGTCTCATTTGGGGTACTGTGTGCAGTTCTGGTCGCCACACCTCAAAAAGGATATTATAGCATTTGAAAAAGTGCAGAGAAGGGCTACTAGAATGATTAAAGAGTTGGAGAACTTTCCCTATGAAGAAAGGTTGAAACACTTGGGACTCTTTAGCTTGGAGAAACGTCGACTGCGGGGTGACGTGATAGAGGTTTACAAGATAATGCATGGGATGGAGAAAGTAGAGAAAGAAGCCCTTTTCTCCCTTTCTCACAATACAAGAACTCGTGGGCATTCGATGAAATTGCTGAGCAGACAGGTTAAAACGGATAAAAGGAAGTACTTCTTCACCCAAAGGATGATTAACATGTGGAATTCACTGCCACTGGAGGTGGTGGCGGCTACAAGTATAGCCACCTTCAAGAGGGGTTTAGATAAAAATATGGAGCACAGGTCCATCAGTGGCTATTAGCCACAGTGTGTGTGTATATATAAAAAAAATTGCCACTGTGTGACACAGAGTGTTGGACTGGATGGGACATTGGCCTGCTCCAACATGGCTTCTCTTATGTGACACAGAGTGTTGGACTGGAGGGGCCATTGGCCTGATCCAACATGGCTTCTCTTATGTTCTTATGTGACAGAGTGTTGGACTGGATGGGTCACTGGCCTGATCCAACATGCTTTCTCTTATGTTCTTATGTGACACAGAGTGTTGGACTGGAAGAGCCATTGGCCTCATCCAACATGGCTTCTCTTATGTTCTTATGTGACACAGAGTGTTGGACTGGATGGGCCATTGGCCTAACCCAACATGGCTTCTCTTATGTTCTTATGTGTGACACAGAGTGTTGGACGGGATGGGCCATTGGCCTGATCCAACATGGCTTCTCTTATGTTCTTATGTGACACAGAGTGTTGGACTGGAGGGACCATTGGCCTGATCCAACATGGCTTCTCTTATGTTCTTATGTGACACAGAGTGTTGGACTGGATGGGCCACTGGCCTGATCCAACATGGCTTCTCTTATGTTCTTAAGTGTGACACAGAGTGTTGAACTGAATGGGCCACTGGCCTGACCCAACATGGCTTCTCTTATGTTCTTATGTGTGACACAGAGTGTTGGACGGGATGGGCCATTGGCCTGACCCAACATGGCTTCTCTTATGTTAAATTAAACCTCTGAGAAACTAATGCCTTCATTTAAAACCCAGAGCTAACATTACAACAGGCTCTTGTTTATGGCACTTCACACCTAATGACATAGACATCAATCTGCTGTTCTGACTTATATTGCCCCCTTGTTGATGCAGCCCAGTTAACATAAGAGTAGCCATGTTGGATCAGGCCAATGGCCAATCCCGTCCAACACTCTGTGTCACACATAAGAACATAAGAGAAGCCATGTTGGGTCAGGCCAATGGCCCATCCAGTCCAACACTCTGTGTCACATAAGAACATAAGAGAAGCCATGTTGGATCAGGCCAGTGGCCCCTCCAGTCCAACACTCTGTGTCACATAAGAACATAAGAGAAGCCATGTTGGGTCAGGCCAATGGCCCATCCAGTCCAACACTCTGTGTCACATAAGAACATAAGAGAAGCCATGTTGGATCAGGCCAATGGCCCATCCAGTCCAACACTCTGTGTCACATAAGAACATAAGAGAAGCCATGTTGGATCAGGCCAATGGCCCATCCAGTCCAACACTCTGTGTCACATAAGAACATAAGAGAAGCCATGTTGGGTCAGGCCAATGGCCAATCCCGTCCAACACTCTGTGTCACACATAAGAACATAAGAGAAGCCATGTTGGGTCAGGCCAATGGCCCATCCCGTCCAACACTCTGTGTCACACATAAGAACATAAGAGAAGCCATGTTGGGTCAGGCCAATGGCCCATCCCGTCCAACACTCTGTGTCACACATAAGAACATAAGAGAAGCCATGTTGGGTTAGGCCAATGGCCCATCCAGTCCAACACTCTGTGTCACATAAGAACATAAGAGAAGCCATGTTGGGTCAGGCCAATGGCCCATCCAGTCCAACACTCTGTGTCACATAAGAACATAAGAGAAAGCATGTTGGATCAGGCCAATGGCCCCTCCAGTCCAACACTCTGTGTCACATAAGAGCATAAGAGAAGCCATGTTGGGTCAGGCCAATGTCCCATCCAGTCCAACACTCTGTGTCACACATAAGAACATGAGAGAAGCCATGTTGGGTCGGGCCAATGGCCCATCCAGTCCAACACTCTGTGCCACATAAGAACATAAGAGAAGCCATGTTGGATCAGGCCAATGGCCCATCCAGTCCAACACTCTGTGTCACACATAAGAACATGAGAGAAGCCATGTTGGGTCAGGCCAATGGCCCATCCACTCCAACACTCTGTGTCACACAGTGGCCAAAATAGACTAATGTGGCTACCAGCCTTGATCTGAGTTTTAAAGGAAATACAATGGAAACACTGAAAGGAAAAGCAAGTTCTCAGCTCAAAACCTTCCCAAACTTTTGCCGCTCCAGGTGTCCAGCAGCCAAAAGGATCCCATCGCTCACTCGACGAACATCTTAGACAACATGAGCAAACTGCCGAAGAAAAATCCCACGTCGGTCAGACGGACGGTTCCTAGCAAGGAAAAGGGACCAGTGATAAAACCGCTGGTTCCCAAGCCCAAGTCGAGACAGGTGATCAGCTCCACTGTTATTACTTGTTCACAGTCTGTTTTTCTCCCCAGCGGGGACCCAAAGTGTTGTGTCCCCTTGTTCTCCTTTTCCCCACTCTATTCTCTCAACAGCAACTTTGTTAGAGGTTGTGGCAGGCTCCAGATGTTGCGTATTGATTGTTTTGACTGCTGGTTTGTTATGCCTGACCTTCATTGCCCTCCAGGAACCTGATGCCTCCCTTCCAATTGGCTGTTCTTTTAGAACCAGCCAATCGGGACGTGAGGCGTTTCTCTCAGGAAATGCAAATGAAGGATCCTGGAGAGGCCCATCGGGTGGATTGCTGTCCAAATAAGGGGGTGTGGTTAACTCAGGCCAAAGGGATAAAAGGAGCGGTGTTGCCTGATTGTGTTCCGTTCTCCTGTTGTTCAATAAACGTTCTTGCATACCTCAAGCTGGCTGAACTCACTACATAATACCAGGTCAGCCAGTAAACTTCCATGGCAGAGCAGGGATTTGAACCCGGTTATCCCAAGGAAGAGCAACGACGTCAGCCTAGCAACCAAATGCAGATTAGTCTGTGCTATTGTGCTCCCCATAGCAACCTAAGACTCCAAAAGTTGGACCATGAAAAAGCAAGACAGGACGGAAATTGACTCGTTTGAACTGTGGTGCTGGAGAACCCGAAACAGAACAAGAAACTGTGAGTGGGGCACAATCAAAAATTACTCCACAGACTACTTCTACAACCAATGAATATAGTCAGAATAAATATATTTGATACAAGTCATATTAAGCAAAAAGAATACAGTCCCGCACAATCTTAAATAAAAAAACAGTAATTAGAAGAAGATATTGGATTTATAGCCCGCCCTCCACTCCGAAGAGTTTCAGAGCGGCTCACAATCTCCTTTCCCTTCCTCCCCCACAACAGACACCCTGTGAGGTAGATGAAGATATTGGATTAATATCCCGCCCTCCACTCCGAAGAGTCTCGGAGAGGCTCACAATCTCCTTTTCCTTCCTCCCCCACAACAGACACCCTGTGAGGTGGGTGGGGCTGGAGAGGGCTCTCACAGCAGCTGCCCTTTCAAGGACAACTCTGCCAGAGCTGTGGCTAACCCAAGGCCATGCTAGCAGATGCAAGTGAAGGAGTGGGGAATCAAACCCGGTTCTCCCAGATAAGAGTCCACACACTTAACCACTACACCAAACTGGCTCTCCTTAGACAGTAAACATTACTATTACAAACACACTCCCTAAAAATCTGTGCACAAGGAAACCACCAGAGTCCACAATTGTCCAATTGTTAAATGACTCTGAATCAGCACATTTTTGGACAAGTGTGGACTCTGGTGGTTTCTTTACGTACAGCTCTTTGGGGAGTGCCTGGCTGGCTTGGGAGTCAAGTAAAACCAATAGATTTTATGTCTTTTCTGTTCTTTGTGCACCGTTTAAACGTGTGTGTTATGTGCAGCTGAGTCACTTTCTACTTACGATGACCACATAAGTTAATCACCTTCAGAACTATTTCCAGATACACTCTGCCTCTATAGAGACATGTTTAATGCTGTTGATGGGTCCTCCCCAAAGAGCTAGCGTAGACCGATTTCGCACTCACTGTACGCCATTTCTGCAAGGCAAAGAGAAACCGCTAAAAACCAGTTTCTCTTTGCCGCACAAAAATGGCGACGCAAGCTGAAGCCCTGGGGCAGAGAGTGGGAAATCGGAAGGACGCCGCTCTGAAAAGAGGAACGTCGGAGCGGCGTAAGGTGAGTGCGAAATCAGTCACAGTGTTCTACTGTGTGTATAGCACATTGACAGTGGATTCTTGGAATATCCACACAGGCTGCAGCAGCTGCGTTTTTCCAACCCCGAAGCTCTGAGAAGAAAACCACAGAAGAGAAAGCAGAAAAAACTGAAGCTGTGCCAACTGAGACCCAAGCTCCAACTGAGGATGGTGAAAATAGAAGGTAGCCAAATACCTTCTCCTAATAACATTAGGAAGAACTTCATGACAGAGCAGTTCCTCGGTGGAACAGGCTTCCTTGGAAGGTGGTGGGCTCTCCTTCCTTGGAGGTCTTTAAGCAGAGGCTAGATGGCCGCCTGACAGCAATGAAGATCCTGTGAATTTAGGGGGAGGTATTTGTGAGTTTAGAGCGCTTCCACAGTGGAACAGGCTTCCTCGGGAGGTGGTGGGCTCTCCTTCCTTGGAGGTCTTTAAGCAGAGGCTAGATGGCCGCCTGACAGCAATGAAGATCCTGTGAATTTAGGGGGAGATATTTGTGAGTTTAGAGCGCTTCCACAGTGGAACAGGCTTCCTCGGGAGGTGGTGGGCTCTCCTTCCTTGGAGGTCTTTAAGCAGAGGCTAGGTGGCCGCCTGACAGCAATGAAGATCCTGTGAATTTAGGGGGAGATATTTCTGAGTTTAGAGCGCTTCCACAGTGGAACAGGCTTCCTTGGAAGGTGGTGGGCTCTCCTTCCTTGGAGGTCTTTAAGCAGAGGCTAGGTGGCCGCCTGACAGCAATGAAGATCCTCTGAATTTAGGGGGAGATATTTCTGAGTTTAGAGCGCTTCCACAGTGGAACAGGCTTCCTCGGGAGGTGGTGGGCTCTCCTTCCTTGGAGGTCTTTAAGCAGAGGCTAGATGGCCGCCTGACAGCAATGAAGATCCTGTGAATTTAGGGGGAGATATTTGTGAGTTTAGAGCACTTCCACAGTGGAACAGGCTTCCTCGGGAGGTGCTGGGCTCTCCTTCCTTGGAGGTTTTTAAGCAGAGGCTAGATGGCTGTCTAACAGCAATGAAGATCCTGTGAATTTAGGGGGAGGTGTTTGTGAGTTTAGAGTGGTTCCTCAGTGGAGCAGGCTTCCTCCTCAGGAGGTGGTGGGTTCTCCTTCCTTGGAGATTTTTCAGCAGAGGCTGGAGGGCCATCTGACAGCAATGAGGATCCTGTGAATTTAGGGGGAGGTGTTTGTGAGTTTAGAGCGGTTCCTCAGTGGAACAGGCTTCCTCAGGAGGTGGTGGGCTCTCCTTCCTTGGAGGTTTTTCAACAGAGGCTAGATGGCCATCTCACAGCAATGAGGATCCTGTGAATTTAGGGGGAGGTGTTTGTGAGTTTAGAGCGGTTCCCCAGTGGAACAGGCTTCCTCAGGAGGTGGTGGGCTCTCCTTCCTTGGAGGTTTTTCAACAGAGGCTAGATGGCCATCTCACAGCAATGAGGATCCTGTGAATTTAGGGGGAGGTGTTTGTGAGTTTAGAGCGGTTCCCCAGTGGAACAGGCTTCCTCGGGAGGTGGTGGGCTCTCCTCCCTTGGAGGTCTTTAAGCGGAAGCTAGATGGCCATCTGACAGCAATGCTGATCCTGTGAATTTAGGAGGTGGTGTTTGTGAGTTTCCTGCATTGTGCGGGTTGTTGGACTAGATGACCCTGGGGGTCCCTTCCAACTCTATAATTCTCCTGTTCTTTCCGCCGCAGCAACTTAACTTACAGTCCTGACAATAGTTTCCTGTGATAGAACAGTAAGATTTGAGTCCAGTAGCACCTTAAAGACCAACAAGGTTTCTATGGTATACACTTCCAGAGTTTAAAGTTCATCTGGTAAAAATGAGTGCCCAGCTTTCTGGGGTTAAAGCGTAGACGACTGGGGAAGGCAATGGCAAACCACCCCGTAAAAAAGTCTGCCATGAAAACACCATGATGTGATGTCGCCCCATGAATTGATAACAACTCGGTGCTTGCACAGGGGACTCCCTTTACCTTTTAAGAAAGCTACTGGGCTCAAGTATTGCTTCTGCTTGGGTGACCAACACAACTGGAGAAAGTAGAGAAAGAAGTACTTTCCTCCCTTTCTCACAATACAAGAACTCGTGGGCATTCGATGAAATTGCTGAGCAGACAGGTTAAAACGGATAAAAGTAAATCCTTCTTCACCCAAAGGGTGATTAACATGTGGAATTCACTGCCACAGGAGGTGGCGGCGGCTACAAGCAAAGCCAGCTTCAAGAGGGGATTGGATAAAAATATGGAGCAGAGGTCCATCAGTGGCTATTAGCCACTGTGTGTGTGTGTGTATTTGGCCGCTGTGTGACACAGAATGTTGGACTGAATGGGCCATTGGCCTGATCTAACATGGCTTCTCTTATGTTCTTATCCACCTGAAACTTTCCTAGAAGTAAACTGCATTCCATGAAATGGGACTTCTGAGTTATCACGCTTAGGGTTGTTCCCTGAGGCATCAAGAGGTGAACACAAAAACATTTTTAGAAGAAATGCAGATGCTTCGCTTCAAAATGTCTCCCTGTATCGTAGAATCTTTGCATTCTTCTTAGGCCGAAGACCGGATTCCAGATGTGGCTGGAGGAGAACAGAAGCCTCATTTTGGCAGATAATCCTAATTTTGAAGAAAGCGAGATCATACGAGAAGGCATGGGTCGATTCAGAACGCTGTCTCCCGAAGAAAGGATGGTAAGTCGGTTAGGATGGGCAGTAGGTTCAGGACAGAAAAACAGAAACACTACTTTGGACAGAGAGGGGTTAGATTGTGCAGTTTGCTGCCAGAGGATGTAGTGATGGTCATGGGAATAGACAGTTTTAAAAGGGTATTAGATGGAGTCTTGGAGAAGTCTTATCAATGGCTACTAGCCATGGTGACTGAGGGGAACCTCCCCATTCAGAGGCACTCATCCTCTGAAACTCAGAGCCAGGAGGAAACCTCAGGGGAAGGCCTCGGCCTCTCTGCCCTGTTGTTGGCCCTCCCGAGGAATTGGTTGGCCACTGTGTGAGACAGTCTAGATGAACCACTAGTCTGATCCAGCAGGACTCTTGTGATGTTCTTATGGAGACCTCAGCCTCTAGGCCCTGTTGCTGACCACTGTGTGAGGCAGGATGCTGGACTAGATGGATGCAGGGTTTCTTCTTACAGAATGCCATCTTGTTAGCAGGGTTTCGTCCTTCGGTCGTTGTTCATACTCGGAAAATTCCAATGTTTCGGTTGCCCCTGCGCTCCGTGCTTTCCTTGGTCCATACCAGCATTTTGAAATATGGAAACCCTGCTGGGCAAAAGCCCCCACCTGGCCCTGCCCCACTTTCTAAAAATACATGCTGGACACCAGGGAAGGCCTCACTGGACCTCTTGGAACACCCAGACACCACCTTGAGGATCCTTGCTGTTAGCCGCCCTGAGCCCAACTGGGGGAGGGCGGAGTATAAATGTAGCAAAGGACAAGAGAGCCCCGTGAGGCGGAGTGGCAAAGCTGCAGTCCTGCAGTCGGAGCCCTCTGCTCACGACCTGAGTTCGATCCCAGCGGAAGTTGGTTCAGGTAGCCGGCTCCAGGTTGACTCAGCCTTCCATCCTTCCGAGGTCGGTAAAATGAGTCCCCAGCTTGCTGGGGGTGGGGAGAAGTGTAGATGACTGGGGAAGGCAATGGCAAACCACCCTGTAAAAAGTCTGCCGTGGAAACGTGAAAGCAATGTCACCCCAGAGTCGGAAACGACTGGTGCTTGGACAGGGGACTGCCTTTACCTTTACCAAAGGACAACCAAGAAGATCAAGGGATTAGAGTTCCTTCCCTGTTAGGCAAGGCTAAGGAGTTTGGGTTCTTCCTGGAGCATCTGGTTGGTCACCAGGGCTGGATGGATTCTTGGTCTTATAGCTCAGTGGAGTTTATCTTACTCCTCCCACTTT
>NC_083243.1:11045971-11132284 GCF_032191835.1 Heteronotia binoei | reverse complement strand
TCCCCCGCGCAGTGCAGAAATTCAACCACACCCAAGCCCGGTAAGTCAAATCGAATTTGTTTGTTAAATTTCGTTAAATGGGCTGATTTAGTAGATGGGTAGATATATTGTGAAACTTTCTGAGCCTGTAGGTGCCTTTGGAATTCTGAGACAGTGTGGTGGGTGCAACTGCAACATGGCTGCCACAGGAGGTGGAACCAACCACAAAATGGCTGCCACCGGAGGTGGAGCCAACCGCAAAATGGCAGGGAGTGTTACGAATAACTCCAGTAGTAACCCTTGAACATTTAAGTCAGAAGCTCTGTTTCGCAGGATGCCTTTAAAATCTGCACGGCCAATGAGAAGCCTTGCTGATCAAAACTCTCACCTGACCCTGCCCACGTTCTAAAAATATTTGGTGAGTGTCAAGAAAGGTGTTAGAAGGCACCTTGCTGGGGACCCCTTTATCACGAACTTCTCCCTACTGCCTCAGAGTTCCCGTTTCTGTGCTGTACAAATTCTCGACTCTGGACAAATTTGTTTAATGTGTAGTTGCCCTGTTGCCTTCCTTTAAAATCTTGACACGTCATCAGTGCACAGCTTCCTTCTCATAATGGATGGGGTCTTCAACTTTTTGCAGATGTTACCCACTTTATAAGTCTGTTTGTGAAAGGCAAGAAGTGGTTAGGAAAGGGTTTGCAAAGGGCTGTTGTTCCACTGCAACATCTGGTGTCTAGGTGTTACTCGAACCAGAGATGTTTCACCCATGCTGTGATTCAGCTGCACCATGCATGATCCAGCAGGACAGTCAGAACAATAGCATGGAGTACACGCCTGGTCACATTGATCCATCCAGGGTCCCTACCATGTTTGGTGTAGTGGTTAAGTGTGCGGACTCTTATCTGGGAGAACCGGGTTTTGATTCCCCACTCCTCCACTTGCACCTGTTGGAATGGCCTTGGGTCAGCCATAGTGGTTAAGTGTGCGGACTCTTACCTGGGAGAACCGGGTTTGATTCCCCACTCCTCCACTTGCACCTGTTGGAATGGCCTTGGGTCAGCCATAGTGGTTAAGTGTGCAGACTCTTATCTGGGAGAACCGGGTTTGATTCCCCACTCCTCCACTTGCACCTGTTGGAATGGCCTTGGGTCAGCCATAGTGGTTAAGTGTGCGGACTCTTATCTGGATGAACCGGGTTTGATTCCCCACTCCTCCACTTGCAGCTGCTGGAATGGCCTTGGGTCAGCCATAGCTCTTGAAGGGGGACCCCTGAATAATTAATGAATACCCCTATAATAATGAATAAAAGCATATTTCTGTCTTTAAAATTAAGATGTCTGATGCAACCCTTCGTTAGAGGCCACACAGCCCCAAGTGGGTGTGAATTCAAGGTTGTAAATTAGATTAGAGACAGTGACCTCATTGAGGCCTCTGGATGTGTATTAGATAACAAAGGGGCCTCAGAGAAGCTTCTTGCTGAAGCTGATAATTCATGGAGACAGGAGGTATGGAAAAGTACTAGAAAGAGTTACAGGGAGGTGGAGAATGTTGAGATAAGCCTGCGCCTGTATGAATAAAAACTGGCTGTATGGGGAATGATTTTAATTTAGTCATTTCGTGGGCTTATGGCCAGCTAAGTTCTGCTTTGGTACCAAAGTAAATTTTGTTTCATACCAGCAATAGAAGATATTGGATTTATATCCCGCCCTCCACTCCGAAGAGTCTCAGAGCGGCTCACAATCTCCTTTCCCTTCCTCCTACCTTCCAATACCAGCAATGTGTGCGGACCTCGTTATTTCTCTGCTTCACTCTCGCAGGCGTTGTTCTTGAAAGGGCAGCTTCTGTCAGAACTCTCTCAGCCCCACCTACCTCACAGGGTGTCTGCTGTGGGGGGAGAAGATATAGGAGATTGTAAGCCTCTCTGAGTCTCTGATTCAGGGAGAAGGGCGGGGTATAAACCTGCAGTCTTCTTCTTCATGTGCTATGTCGATAACCACTGGTATGAATTCCAAAAACTGTGAGTGCCAAAACCTGTCCGATAACTTCTGATAACAACATGCTGACTCACAAATGGGCAGTGCCCCAAATGAAAGAATTCCCAGAGTCCTCTGCTGATCAGGCTTGCGCTCATTCAAACGCTGAATCAGCAGCAACTGACAGCGATGCTTAGTACCCATCATCCCACAGCAAAAAACTTTCCTTCCGAACCAGACAAATGTTTTAAGCACTTTATTTATTTGTCTGGTTTGGAAGGAAAGTTTTTTTCCTAACAGATGGAGATAATAGCGCTAGTCGTTAAAATTCTTGATGTTTTAAGCGCTTTATTTAGCAAGAATTTTAACGACTAGCGCTATTAACTCCATCTTGGAACCACATAGGCCTGCCAATCCCCAGGTCCCAGCGTGGGTTCTTCCGCTTTCCCAAGCTCCTTCTCACCCAGAGGACCATGTGCCTTTCCACCTCCGGAGGCTTCAGTCTCCGATTGAAAGGCTTCCTCTTGGGATGGGGTGTCTGTGTTGCTGTGAAGAAGTTGGTAGCAACTCGTGAGTAGAGAGGCCAATCCCTCGCTTCAGAGTCGCCAGAAAGGGGGGGGGAAGGAAATGTTTGCTGGGCACTTCATTATGTGGAGATCGATTCTCATAGGGTATAATGGGGAATTGATCTGGAGGTATCAGGGGCTCTGGGGCGGCTATCTTTTGAGGTAGAGGCACCAAATGTTCAGTATAGCATCTAGTGCCTCTCCCCAAAATATCCCCCAAGTTTCAAAACAATTTGACCAGGGGGTCCAATTCTATGAGCCCCACAAGAAGGTGCCCCTATCCTTCATTATTTCCTATGGAAGGAAGGCATTTAAAAAGGTGTGCTGTCCCTTTAAATGTGATGGCCAGAACTCCCTTGGAGTTCAGTTATGCTTGTCACAGCCTTGTTCCTGGCTCTGCCGCAATGTCTCCTGGCTCCACCCCCAAAGTCTCCTGGCTCCACCCACAAAGTCCCCAGATATTTCTTGAATTGGACTTGGCAACCCTAGAACCACAATTTATATCTTAATTTATATTGTCATATATATATTTTTTTAATAATGCTTTATTGTAATAATTTTATTGTAATAATTCAACATTGTTGTTTTACTGTTTTCCTTGTTGTTAGCCACCCTGAGCCCAACTGAGGAGGGCAGGGTGTAAATGCAAATAATAAATAAATAACCCCTTCACAGTCAGCTAGAGGATTAACCTAGATTTTCTCAGCAGCCTTAAGGGCTAAAATTGTTCTTTAAAAGAACAAAACCGGGATATTCAAAATGGCTGCCGGTGTGTCATGCTTAGCCCACGCATGACAGCCATAGAAGGAGGTGAGGATGAACGCAGTCTTGTGCCTAGTTTTCTATTGTGCAGCTTCCTGGTACCTTTTTTTTTTTCAAAACGTACGCACATGTTTTCTAAACGTTTTTTTCTAAAGGTATTTTTCTCTTCTCCCCTCTCCCCTTTTTGTCTTTTTTTTGGGGGGGTAGCAAAAGCTGTAATCGTATCCAGCAGTCAAGGACGAGTCAATCCGTTCAAGGTGACGATTTTTCTGATTTAATTAAACTCTGGTTTTTATTCTCAGCCCCTCAGGCATAATGTTACATCTTCTGCACTTAGGGTTGCCAATCCCCAGGTGGGGGCAGGGGATACCCCGGTTTGGAGGCCCTCCCCCCACTTCAGGGTCATCAGAAAGCGAGGGGGAGGGGAGGGGAGGGGAGGGAAATGCCTGTTGGGAACTCTGAAGCTGAAGTTCCGTATGGAGACTTGTTCCCATAGAAAATAATGGAGAATTGATCCGTGAGTATCTGGGGCTCTGGGGGGGGCTGCTTTTTGGGGGTAGAGGCACCAAATTTTCAGCATAGCATCTAGTGCCTCTCCCCAAAATATCCCCCAAGTTTCAAAACGATTGGACCAAGGGGTCCAATTCTGTGAGCCCCAAAAGAAGGTGCCCTTATCCTTCATTATTTCCTATGGAAGGAAGGCATTGAAAAGGTATGTGATCCCTTTAAATGTGATGGCCAGAACTCCCTTTGGAGTTCAATTATGCTTGTCACACCCTTGCTCCTGGCTCCGCCCCATGTCTCCTGGCTCCACCCCCAAAGTCCCCAGATATTTCTTGAATTGGACTTGGCAATCCTATCTGCACTGGTGAGAAAGATGATGTCTGTACCTTTGAAAGTATCTTCACAAGGCTGGTGGATTTCTGTTCCAAGTGTGGTGGCTTCCATGGGGATAGATCAAGACTGGGGGTGGGGGGAGGTGTCATGATCCTGGGCCTCGTGAGGCCTGCAGGCCCCAGAGAAGCCTGCCTAGGAGTTGTAAAAGAGCCTACATTTCCCAGGATCCCATCTGTCCCTCTGATTGGGTGGCAAGGGTTTTGGAGGGAAACTGGCCCAGAGATGGGTGGAGCCTGGGAAGAGAACATAAAAGGGCCAAGCCCAGGCAGGATGTGTGCTTTTCCTAGGAGGCAGAGGTGAGGAAGAGTTGCTGCAAGGAAGAGACCCTTGCCCTTAGACGAAGGGTGAGGAGGCTTAGGTCTGACTGAGGCAGTCTAGGGACATTAAGTTCAGACGCATTAGGAACGTTTGTTTATTTTCCCTTCACCCCTTTTACTGTTTAATGCACCTTGTTTGTTATATTGCACCGACTGCTCTTTTAAATAAGGAGAGCCAGTTTGGTGTAGTGGTTAAGTGTGCGGACTCTTATCTGGGAGAACCGGGTTTGATTCCCCACTCCTCTGCTTGCACCTGCTGGCATGGCCTTGGGTCAGCCATAGCTCTGGCAGAGGTTGTCCTTGAAAGGGCAGCTCCTGTGAGAGCCCTCTCCAGCCCCACCCACCTCACAGGGTGTCTGTTGTGAGGGAGGGAGATAAAGGAGATTGTGAGCCGCTCTGAGACTCTTCGGAGTGGAGGGCGGGATATAAATCCAATATCTTCTTCTTAAATAAATCTTTTTTCCCCCCTCTGTTGTTCACTCTGCCTGGTCCTCACGCCCATTATTTGGCCTAAGCTACAGGAGGCTTGGGAGGGGATTCTGGGCCTTCTCAAGGGGAACCCTTAACCCAGAGGGGTGGCAGCAATCGGTAATACCCCCCTGAGTTGTGACAGGGGCTCACTGTGCTTGTCTGCAGCAGTAGAAAAGAGCAAGACCGGTTCCCCGCTAGCCTTGTGCTCTTCTCGCGCTCCTCTTCCCTGCGGGGTTTCCGTCGGATTTCACACTACCTGACCCGGGGCTGCAACCGGCTTCGCCTTTTTTGCGCAGCAAACAGAAACCGGTTTTCAGAGGATCTTTGTTTGCTGCGCGAAAGAGGCGAAGCTGGTTGCAGCCCCGGAGCAGATAGTGTGAAATCTGACAGAAGCTCCGAAGAGGAGATTGAGAGCGGCGTAAGGCTAGCGGGGAATCGGTCCAAGAGTCCAGTAGCACCTTGAAGACTGACAAATTTCGTGGCAGAGTAAGAGCTTTCGGGAGTCACTGCTCGCTTCTTCAGAGAGAGAGTAGCGATGCTCAAAAGCCATTAGGAAGGGAATTGAAAACAAATCAGCCAGTATCATAATGCCCCTGTATAAATCGATGGCGCGGTCTCATTTGGAGTACTGTGTGCAGTTCTGGTTGCCGCAGCTCAAAAAGGATATTATAGCATTGGAGAAAGTCCAGAAAAGGGCAACTAGAATGATTAAAGGGCTGGAACACTTTCCCTATGAAGAAAGGTTGAAACGCTTGGGACTCTTTAGCTTGGAGAAACGTCGACTGCGGGGTGACATGATAGAGGTTTACAAGATAATGCATGGGATGGAGAAAGTAGAGAAAGAAGCCCTTTTCTCCCTTTCTCACAATACAAGAACTCGTGGGCATTCGATGAAATTGCTGAGCAGACAGGTTAAAACGGATAAAAGGAAGTACTTCTTCACCCAAAGGATGATTAACATGTGGAATTCACTGCCACAGGAGGTGGTGGCGGCCACAAGCATGGCCACCTTCAAGAGGGGTTTAGATAAAAATATGGAACACAGGTCCATCAGTGGCTATTAGCCACAGTGTGTGTGTATATATAAAAAAATTTGCCACTGTGTGACACAGAGTGTTGGACTGGATGGGACATTGGCCTGCTCCAACATGGCTTCTCTTATGCTCTTATGTGACACAGAGTGTCGGACTGGATGGGACATTGGCCTGCTCCAACATGGCTTCTCTTATGCTCTTATGTGACACAGAGTGTCGGACTGGATGGGACATTGGCCTGCTCCAACATGGCTTCTCTTATGCTCTTATGTGACACAGAGTGTCGGACTGGATGGGACATTGGCCTGCTCCAACATGGCTTCTCTTATGCTCTTATGTGACACAGAGTGTCGGACTGGATGGGACATTGGCCTGCTCCAACATGGCTTCTCTTATGCTCTTATGTGACACAGAGTGTCGGACTGGAGGGGCCATTGGCCTGATCCAACATGGCTTCTCTTATGTTCTTATGTGACACAGAGTGTTGGACTGGATGGGTCACTGGCCTGATCCAACATGCCTTCTCTTATGTTCTTATGTGACACAGAGTGTTGGACTGGAAGAGCCATTGGCCTGATCCAACATGGCTTCTCTTATGTGACTCAGAGTGTTGGACTGGATGGGCCATTGGCCTGATCCAACATGGCTTTTCTTATGTGTGAAACAGAGTGTTGGACGGGATGGGCCATTGGCCTGACCCAACATGGCTTCTCTTATGTTCTTATGTGTGACACAGAGTGTTGGACGGGATGGGCCATTGGCCTGACCCAACATGGCTTCTCTTATGTTAAATTAAACCTCTGAGAAACTAATGCCTTCATGTAAAACCCAGAGCTAACATTACAACAGGCTCTTGTTTATGGCACTTCACACCTAATGACATAGACATCAATCTGCTGTTCTGACTTATATTGCCCCCTTGTTGATGCAGCCCAGTTAACATAAGAGTAGCCATGTTGGATCAGGCCAATGGCCCATCCAGTCCAACACTCTGTGTCACGTAAGAACATAAGAGAAGCCATGTTGGATCAGGCCAATGGTCCATCCAGTCCAACACTCTGTGTCACATAAGAACATAAGAGAAGCCATGTTGGGTCAGGCCAATGGCCCATCCCGTCCAACACTCTGTGTCACACATAAGAACATAAGAGAAGCCATGTTGGGTCAGGCCAATGGCCCATCCCGTCCAACACTCTGTGTCACACATAAGAACATAAGAGAAGCCATGTTGGGTCAGGCCAATGGCCCATCCAGTCCAACACTCTGTGCCACATAAGAACATAAGAGAAGCCATGTTGGGTCAGGCCAATGGCCCATCCAGTCCAACACTCTGTGTCACATAAGAACATAAGAGAAGCCATGTTGGGTCAGGCCAATGGCCCATCCAGTCCAACACTCTGTGCCACATAAGAACATAAGAGAAGCCATGTTGGAGCAGGCCAATGGCCCATCCAGTCCAACACTCTGTGCCACATAAGAACATGAGAGAAGCCATGTTGGAGCAGGCCAATGGCCCATCCAGTCCAACACTCTGTGCCACATAAGAACATAAGAGAAGCCATGTTGGAGCAGGCCAATGGCCCATCCAGTCCAACACTCTGTGCCACATAAGAACATAAGAGAAGCCATGTTGGAGCAGGCCAATGGCCCATCCAGTCCAACACTCTGTGTCACACATAAGAACATGAGAGAAGCCATGTTGGGTCAGGCCAATGGCCCATCCACTCCAACACTCTGTGTCACACAGTGGCCAAAATAGACTAATGTGGCTACCAGCCTTGATCTGAGTTTTAAAGGAAATACAATGGAAACACTGAAAGGAA
This sequence comes from Heteronotia binoei, assembly GCF_032191835.1. Lineage (NCBI taxonomy): Eukaryota > Metazoa > Chordata > Lepidosauria > Squamata > Gekkonidae > Heteronotia > Heteronotia binoei. The sequence goes on along the minus strand of NC_083243.1, from coordinate 11,124,462 downwards.
AAGCAAGTTCTCAGCTCAAAACCTTCCCAAACTTTTGCCGCTCCAGGTGTCCAGCAGCCAAAAGGATCCCATCGCTCACTCGACGAACATCTTAGACAACATGAGCAAACTGCCGAAGAAAAATCCCACGTCGGTCAGACGGACGGTTCCTAGCAAGGAAAAGGGACCAGTGATAAAACCGCTGGTTCCCAAGCCCAAGTCGAGACAGGTAATCAGCTCCACTGTCATTACTTGTTCACAGTCTGTTTTTCTCCCCAGCGGGCACCCAAAGTGTTGTGTCCCCTTGTTCTCCTTTTCCCCACTCTATTCTCTCAACAGCAACTTTGTTAGAGGTTGTGGCAGGCTCCAGATGTTGCGTATTGATTGTTTTGACTGCTGGTTTGTTATGCCTGACCTTCATTGCCCTCCAGGAACCTGATGCCTCCCTTCCAATTGGCTGTTCTTTTAGAACCAGCCAATCGGGACGTGAGGCGTTTCTCTCGGGAAATGCAAATGAAGGATCCTGGAGAGGCCAATCGGGTGGATTGCTGTCCAAATAAGGGGGTGTGGTTAACTCAGGCCAAAGGGATAAAAGGAGCGGTGTTGCCTGATTGTGTTCCGTTCTCCTGTTGTTCAATAAACGTTCTTGCATACCTCAAGCTGACTGAACTCACTACATAATACCAGGTCAGCCAGTAAACTTCCATGGCAGAGCAGGGATTTGAACCCGGTTATCCCAAGGAAGAGCAAGGACGTCAGCCTAGCAACCAAACGCAGATTAGTCTGTGTTATTGTACTCCCCATAGCAACCTAAGACTCCAAAAGTTGGACCATGAAAAAGCAAGACAGGACGGAAATTGACTCGTTTGAACTGTGGTGCTGGAGAACCCGAAACAGAACAAGAAACTGTGAGTGGGGCACAATCAAAAATTACTCCACAGACTACTTCTACAACCAATGAATATAGTCAGAATAAATATATTTGATACAAGTCATATTAAGCAAAAAGAATACAGTCCCGCACAATCTTAAATAAAAAAACTAATTAGAAGAAGATATTGGATTAATATCCCGCCCTCCACTCCGAAGAGTCTCAGAGCGGATCACAATCTCCTTTTTCTTCCTCCCCCACAACAGACACCCTGTGAGGTGGGTGGAGCTGAGAGGGCTCTCACAGCAGCTGCCCTTTCAAGGACAACTCTGCCAGAGCTATGGCTAACCCAAGGCCATGCTAGCAGATGCAAGTGAAGGAGTGGGGAATCAAACCCGGTTCTCCCAGATAAGAGTCCACACACTTAACCACTACACCAAACTGGCTCTCCTTAGACAGTAAACATTACTATTACAAACACACTCCCTAAAAATCTGTGCACAAGGAAACCACCAGAGTCCACAATTGTCCAATTGTTAATGACTCTGAATCAGCACATTTTTGGACAAGTGTGGACTCTGGTGGTTTCTTTACGTACAGCTCTTTAGGGAGTGCCTGGCTGGCTTGGGAGTCAAGTAAAACCAATAGATTTTATGTCTTTTCTGTTCTTTGTGCACCATTTAAACGTGTGTGTTATGTGCAGCTGAGTCACTTTCTACTTACGATGACCACATAAGTGAATCACCTTCAAAACTATTTCCAGATACACTCTGCCTCTATAGAGACATGTTTAATGCTGTTGATGGGTCCTCCCCAAAGAGCTAGCGTAGACCGATTTCGCACTCACTGTACGCCATTTCTGCAAGGCAAAGAGAAACCGCTAAAAACCAGTTTCTCTTTGCCGCACAAAAATGGCGACGCAAGCTGAAGCCCTGGGGCAGATGGTGGGAAATCGGAAGGACGCCGCTCTGAAAAGAGGAACGTCAGAGCGGCGTAAGGTGAGTGCAAAATCAGTCACAGTGTTCTACTGTGTGTATAGCACGTTGACAGTGAATTCTTGGAATATCCACACAGGCTGCAGCAGCTGCGTTTTTCCAACCCCGAAGCTCTGAGAAGAAAACCACAGAAGAGAAAGCAGAAAAAACTGAAGCTGTGCCAACTGAGACCCAAGCTCCAACTGAGGATGGTGAAAATAGAAGGTAGCCAAATACCTTCTCCTAATAACATTAGGAAGAACTTCATGACAGAGCAGTTCCTCGGTGGAACAGGCTTCCTCGGGAGGTGGTGGGCTCTCCTTCCTTGGAGGTCTTTAAGCAGAGGCTAGATGGCCCTCTGACAGCAATGAAGATCCTGTGAATTTAGGGGGAGATATTTGTGAGTTTAGAGCGCTTCCACAGTGGAACAGGCTTCCTCGGGAGGTGGTGGGCTCTCCTTCCTTGGAGGTCTTTAAGCAGAGGCTAGATGGCCGCCTGACAGCAATGAAGATCCTGTGAATTTAGGGGGAGATATTTGTGAGTTTAGAGCGCTTCCACAGTGGAACAGGCTTCCTCGGGAGGTGGTGGGCTCTCCTTCCTTGGAGGTCTTTAAGCAGAGGCTGGATGGCTGTCTAACAGCAATGAAGATCCTGTGAATTTAGGGGAAGGTGTTTGTGAGTTTAGACCAGTTCCTCAGTGGAACAGGCTTCCTCAGGAGGTGGTGGGCTCTCCTTCCTTGGAGGTTTTCCAACAGAGGCTAGATGGCCATCTGACAGCAGTGAAGATCCTGTGAATTTAGGGGGAGGTGTTTGTGAGTTTAGAGTGGTTCCTCAGTGGAACAGGCTTCCTCCTCAGGAGGTGGTGGGCTCTCCTTCCTTGGAGATTTTTCAGCAGAGGCTGGAGAGCCATCTGATAGCAATGTGGATCCTGTGAATTTAGGGGGAGGTGTTTGTGAGTTTAGAGCGGTTCCTCAGTGGAACAGGCTTCCTCCTCAGGAGGTGGTGGGCTCTCCTTCCTTGGAGGTTTTTCAACAGAGGCTAGATGGCCATCTCACAGCAATGAGGATCCTGTGAATTTAGGGGGAGGTGTTTGTGAGTTTAGAGCGGTTCCCCAGTGGAACAGGCTTCCTCCTCAGGAGGTGGTGGGCTCTCCTTCCTTGGAGGTTTTTCAACAGAGGCTAGATGGCCATCTCACAGCAATGAGGATCCTGTGAATTTAGGGGGAGGTGTTTGTGAGTTTAGAGTGGTTCCTCAGTGGAACAGGCTTCCTCGGGAGGTGGTGGGCTCTCCTTCCTTGGAGGTCTTTAAGCAGAAGCTAGATGGCCATCTGACAGCAATGCTGATCCTGTGAATTTAGGGGGAGGTGTTTGTGAGTTTAGAGCGGTTCCCCAGTGGAACAGGCTTCCTCGGGAGGTGGTGGACTCTCCTTCCTTGGAGGTTTTTGAACAGAGGCTAGAGGGCCATCTGACAGCAATGAAGATCCTGTGAATTTAGGGGGAGGTGTTTGTGAATTTAGAGCGGTTCCTCAGTGGAACAGGCTTCCTCGGGAGGTGGTGGGCTCTCCTTCCTTGGAGGTTTTTAAATAGAGGCTAGAGGGTCATCTGACAGCAATGAAGATCCTGTGAATTTAGGGGGAGGTGTTTGTGAATTTAGAGCGGTTCCTCAGTGGAACAGGCTTCCTCGGGAGGTGGGGGCTCTCCTTCCTTGGAGGTTTTTAAATAGAGGCTAGAGGGTCATCTGACAGCAATGAAGATCCTGTGAATTTAGGGGGAGGTGTTTGTGAATTTAGAGCGGTTCCTCAGTGGAACAGGCTTCCTCGGGAGGTGGTGGGCTCTCCTTCCTTGGAGGTTTTTAAATAGAGGCTAGAGGGCCATCTGACAGCGATGAAGATCCTGTGAATTTAGGGGGAGGTGTTTGTGAATTTAGAGCGGTTCCTCAGTGGAACAGGCTTCCTCGGGAGGTGGTGGGCTCTCCTTCCTTGGAGGTTTTTAAATAGAGGCTAGAGGGTCATCTGACAGCAATGAAGATCCTGTGAATTTAGGGGGAGGTGTTTGTGAATTTAGAGCGGTTCCTCAGTGGAACAGGCTTCCTCGGGAGGTGGGGGCTCTCCTTCCTTGGAGGTTTTTAAATAGGGGCTAGAGGGTCATCTGACAGCAATGAAGATCCTGTGAATTTAGGGGGAGGTGTTTGTGAATTTAGAGCGGTTCCTCAGTGGAACAGGCTTCCTCGGGAGGTGGTGGGCTCTCCTTCCTTGGAGGTTTTTAAATAGAGGCTAGAGGGCCATCTGACAGCGATGAAGATCCTGTGAATTTAGGGGGAGGTGTTTGTGAATTTAGAGCGGTTCCTCAGTGGAACAGGCTTCCTCGGGAGGTGGTGGGCTCTCCTTCCTTGGAGGTTTTTAAATAGGGGCTAGAGGGTCATCTGACAGCAATGAAGATCCTGTGAATTTAGGGGGAGGTGTTTGTGAATTTAGAGCGGTTCCTCAGTGGAACAGGCTTCCTCGGGAGGTGGTGGGCTCTCCTTCCTTGGAGGTTTTTAAATAGAGGCTAGAGGGCCATCTGACAGCGATGAAGATCCTGTGAATTTAGGGGGAGGTGTTTGTGAATTTAGAGCGGTTCCTCAGTGGAACAGGCTTCCTCGGAGGTGGTGGGCTCTCCTTCCTTGGAGGTTTTTAAATAGAGGCTAGAGGGTCATCTGACAGCAATGAAGATCCTTTGAATTTAGGGGGAGGTGTTTGTGAGTTTCCTGCATTGTGCGGGTTGTTGGACTACATGACCCTGGGGGTCCCTTCCAACTCTATGATTCTCCTGTTCTTTCCGCCGCAGCAACTTAACTTACAGTCCTAACAATAGTTTCCTGTGATAGAACAGTAAGATTTGAGTCCAGTAGCACCTTAAAGACCAACAAGGTTTCTATGGTATACACTTCCAGAGTTTAAAGTTCATCTGGTAAAAATGAGTGCCCAGCTTGCTGGGGGTAAAGCGTAGACGACTGGGGAAGGCAATGGCAAACCACCCCGTAAAAAAGTCTGCCATGAAAACACCATGATGTGATGTCGCCCCATGAATTGGTAACAACTCGGTGCTTGCACAGGGGACTCCTTTTACCTTTTAAGAAAGCTACTGGGCTCAAGTATTGCTTCTGCTTGGGTGACCAACACAACTGGAGAAAGTAGAGAAAGAAGTACTTTCCTCCCTTTCTCACAATACAAGAACTCGTGGGCATTCGATGAAATTGCTGAGCAGACAGGTTAAAACGGATAAAACGAAGTACTTCTTCACCCAAAGGGTGATTAACATATGGAATTCACTGCCACAGGAGGTGGCGGCGGCTACAAGCATAGCCAGCTTCAAGAGGGGATTGGATAAAAATATGGAGCAGAGGTCCATCAGTGGCTATTAGCCACTGTGTGTGTGTGTGTGTGTGTGTGTATTTGGCCGCTGTGTGACACAGAATGTTGGACTGAATGGGCCATTGGCCTGATCTAACATGGCTTCTCTTATGTTCTTATCCACCTGAAACTTTCCTAGAAGTAAACTGCATTCCATGAAATGGGACTTCTGAGTTATCACGCTTAGGGTTGTTCCCTGAGGCATCAAGAGGTGAACACAAAAACATTTTTAGAAGAAATGCAGATGCTTCGCTTCAAAATGTCTCCCTGTATCGTAGAATCTTTGCATTCTTCTTAGGCCAAAGACCGGATTCCAGATGTGGCTGGAGGAGAACAGAAGCCTCATTTTGGCAGATAATCCTAATTTTGAAGAAAGCGAGATCATACGAGAAGGCATGGGTCGATTCAGAACGCTGTCTCCCGAAGAAAGGATGGTAAGTTGGTTAGGATGGGCAGTAGGTTCAGGACAGAAAAACAGAAACACTACTTTGGACAGAGAGGGGTTAGATTGTGCAGTTTGCTGCCAGAGGATGTAGTGATGGTCATGGGAATAGACAGTTTTAAAAGGGTTTTAGATGGAGTCTTGGAGGAGAAGTCTTATCAATGGCTACTAGCCATGGTGACTGAGGGGAGCCTCCCCATTCAGAGGCACTCATCCTCTGAAACTCAGAGCCAGGAGGAAACCTCAGGGGAAGGCCTCGGCCTCTCTGCCCTGTTGTTGGCCCTCTAGAGGAACTGGTTGGCCACTGTGTGAGACAGTCTAGATGAACCAGTAGTCTGATCCGGCAGACTCTTGTGATGTTCTTATGAAGGCCTCGGCCTCTCTGCCCTGTTGTTGGCCCTCTAGAGGAACTGGTTGGCCACTGTGTGAGACAGTCTAGATGAACCAGTAGTCTGATCCAGCAGGACTCTTGTGATGTTCTTATGGAGACCTCAGCCTCTAGGCCCTGTTGTTGACCACTGTGTGAGGCAGGATGCTGGACTAGATGGATGCAGGGTTCTTCTTACAGAATGCCATCTTGTTAGCAGGGTTTCGTCTTTCGGTCGTTGTTCATACTTGGAAAATACCAATGTTTCGGTTGCCCCTGCGCTCCGTGCTTTCCTTGGTCCATACCAGCATTTTGACATACGGAAACCCTGCTGGGCAAAAGCCCCACCTGGCCCTGCCCCACTTTCTAAAAATACATGCTGGACACCAGGGAAGGCCTCACTGGACCTCTTGGAACACCCAGACACTACCTTGAGGATCCTTGCTGTTAGCCGCCCTGAGCCCAACTGGGGGAGGGCGGGGTATAAATGTAGCAAAGGACAAGAGAGCCCCGTGAGGCGGAGTGGCAAAGCTGCAGTCGGAGCCCTCTGCTCACGACCTGAGTTCGATCCCAGCGGAAGTTGGTTCAGGTAGCCGGCTCCAGGTTGACTCAGCCTTCCATCCTTCCGAGGTCGGTAAAATGAGTCCCCAGCTTGCTGGGGGGGGGGGGAGTGTAGATGACTGGGGAAGGCAATGGCAAACCACCCTGTAAAAAGTCTGCCGTGGAAACGTTGTGAAAGCAACGTCACCCCAGAGTCGGAAATGACTGGTGCTTGGACAGGGGACTGCCCTTACCTTTACCTTTACCAAAGGACAACCAAGAAGATCAAGGGATTAGAGTTCCTTCCCTGTTAGGCAAGGCTAAGGAGTTTGGGTTCTTCCTGGAGCATCTGGTTGGTCACCAGGGCTGGATGGATTCTTGGTCTTATAGCTCAGTGGAGTTTATCTTACTCCTCCCACTTTGACTGCCAAGAAACACAGAAAGCCAAAACCGATGGTCCCTTGGGTGGATCCTTCGTCAGCTTCTTCAATGTACAGCCTCTCCCTCTACAACAGCGGTGGCCAAACTGTGGCTTGGGAGCCATATGTGACCCTTGCACACATATTCTGTGGCTCTTGAAGCCCACACCGCCCAACTGGCCAGCTTGGAGAAAGCATTGGTCTCTTCTCTAAGCCAAGCCAGCCAGCAGCTTGGAGAATGCATTTAAAGTTAAAGTTGCTTTCTTTCTAACTCTCCCTCCCATCCTTCCTTCCTTCCCTCCTTCCTTCCTTCCCTCCCTCTCTCACTCCCTCCCTCCCATCCTTCCATCCCCCCTTCCCTCCCTCCCTCCCTCTCTCACTCCCTCCTTCCCTCCCTCCCTTCCCTCCTTTTTTCCTTCCCCCCTTCCCTCCCTCTCTCACTCCCTCCTTCCAGTTTGGTGTAGTGGTTAAGTGTGCGGACTCTCATCTGGGAGAACCGGGTTTGATTCCCCACTCCCCCACTCCTCCACTTGCACCTGCTAGCATGGCCTTGGGTCAGCCATAGCTCTGGCAGAGGTTGTCCTTGAAAGGGCAGCTGCTGTGAGAGCCCTCTCCAGCCCCACCCACCTCACAGGGTGTCTGTTGTGGGGGAGGAAGGTAAAGGAGATTGTGAGCCGCTCTGAGACTCTTCGGAGTGGAGGGCGGGATATAAATCCAATATCTTCTATCTTCTTCTTCTTCTTCTTCCTCCCTTCCCTCCTTCTTTCCTTCCCTCCCTCTCTCACTCCCTCCCTCCCATCCTTCCATCCCCCCTTCCCTCCCTCCATCCCTCTCTCACTCCCTCCCTCCCATCCTTCCTTCCCTCCCTTACCTCCTTCTTTCCTTCCCTCCCTCTCTCACTCTCTCCTTCCTCCCTTCCCTCCTTCTTTCTTTCCTTCCTTCCTTCCCCCCTTCCCTCCCTCTCTCACTCCCTCCTTCCTTCCTTCCCTCCCTTCCTTCCCTCCTTTCCTTCTCTCCTTCCCTCCTTTCCTTCCCTCCCTCTCTCTCACTCACTCACTCCCTCCTTCCTTCCTTCCCTCCCTTCCTTCCCTCCTTTCCTTCTCTCCTTCCCTCCTTTCCTTCCCTCCCTCTCTCTCACTCACTCACTCCCTCCTTCCTTCCTTCCCTCCCTCCATTCCTTCCCGCCTTCCTTCCCTCCCTCCTTCCCTTCTCTCCTTCCTTCCTTCCCCCCTTTCCTCCCTCTCTCACTCCCTCCTTCCTTCCCTCCCTCCCTCCCTTCCTTCCTTCCTTCCTTCCTTCCTTCCTTCCTTCCTTCCTTCCTTCCTTCCTTCCTTCCTTCCTTCCTTCCTTCCTTCCTTCCTTCCTTCCTTCCTTCCTTCCTTCCTTCCTTCCTTCCTTCCAACATCTGACATTCCATGTCTTGCAGCTCTCAAACATCTGACGTTTATTCTATGTGGCTCTTTCGTTAAGCAAGTTTGGCTACCTTTGCTCTGCACTGACAATGAGGGTTCACTGTTAGCGATGGTGTTTCCCCCCCTCCGTTCCCTTCAGGCTTGGACTGAGAGAGCCAAAGGAAGAGAATCTGGCGATTCAGGCGAAAGGAAAAAGAGGAAGCACCCGGAAGGTGTTAACAGCGATGGCCAAGAAAGCCCGGAACAAGAATCGAAAGAGAACAACAACTCGGCCAAAAAACCGAAACCCGCTGGCCAGGTGGGGTGCCTGAAGCTTTCAGCCTTTGTCTTCAAGCAGACCTAACCGGACTGTTGTCGTCTGAAAGGGCTCCTGTCGTGTGAACAGGCCAGCCAGCAGGTAACCATGAGGGAGGGGTGATTTTGTGCCAAGCGTCCCAGCAAAGAAGCTCTTTCTGGAAAGAGCACTACATATTTAGATGGCCGTAGATGACTCTGTATCTGTCTTGAGTTAGTTGTACATTCAGTTTGCCGTTGGGTTGTTGTTGTTTTAGAAGGGTTACCACTTCGTGCTGTGCCACTCGGGGAGTTCAGCCGCAACAGGTCTGTATCTATGAGTCAAAGACCCAAACGTCACTCTGCTGGGAGTTTTCCAGTAGCTCAACCCTCTTTGGATGCTCCATGACAGTGATGCAAAGGAGGCAGGATTAAGGAAGAAAGGGGACCGTGGCTTTGACTGACAGGCCTGTGCCAGGGGGCGTAAAAATGCTCTTCTGACCCTCGAGCTGCACTTTGCGCCGTGGGAACCGAAGCGGTCCCTTTCCAGAGGCGCTTCTTGCGTTGCTTCTAAAGGCAGAGTCCCTGTTTGTTGGAGTTTGTAGTTTCCCTCCCCCCCCCCCCCTTGTCCTTCTGCGTGTGCCGATCAGTGAGCGGAGTGAGCAATCGAGAAGGATTCGTTCAGCTCTGCGCCTGGTTTGTGCCACCTAACCCCGGCCCTATACAGGAGAAGAATATGGCAGGGGCGGCCAAGGGTAGCTCTCCAGATGTGTGTTTGTTTTTTTTTGCCTACCACTCCCATCAGTCCCAGCCAGCATGGCCAATGGCTGGGGCTGATGGGAGTTGTAGGCCAAAAAACATCTGGAGAGCTACCGTTGGCCACCCCTGGAATATGGGAAAGAAGCCGTCTCCCGCGGTACAGGGCGGTGTCATGAGACATGTCTGTGTGCTGTGTCCTGGGCTACAGCTGATTGAACAGCTTTCCTTCCTCAATCTTGGAATGTTTGTATTTTTATATTTGCCTTGTAACTAAATAAACAAGTTTTTTTGTTTGTTTTCTTGGCCCCCGGGGTGCTCTGTTCTCATCTTCAGAACCGACAGTATTTCAGAGCAATCTCACCCCACTGACAAAACTTGAGGCTATCATAGTTGGTCACATTATGAGAAGACCAGAGTCACTGGGAAAGACAATAGAATCCATAGAGTCGAGAGGGGGCAAAGAGGTCACGGGTTCCAACCCATCTGCTCAGTGCAGGATCAGCCTAGCGCAGGGGTGGCCGAGCTGCAGCTTGGGAGCCACATGTGGCTTTTTCACACATATTGTGCGGCTCTTGAAGCCCCCACCTCCCTGTCGACCAGCTTGGAGAAGGCTTCGCCAAGCCAGCCAGCAGAGCATTATTTAAAGTTGCTTTCTTTCCACCTCTCCCCCCTCCTCACCATCTATTTTCCTTCCTACCTTCCCTCCCTTCCTTCTTTCCCTCCCTTCTTTCCTCCCTCTCTTCCCTCCTCCCTCCCTCCCCTTCCTTCCTTTCTCCCTCCGTCCCCTTCCCTCCTCCATCCCCCCTTCCCTTCCTCCCTCCCCCCCTTTCCTCCCCCCTCCCCACCATCTATTTTCCTTCCCTCCCTTCCTTCCTTTCTCCCTCCATCCCCTTCCCTCCTCCATCCCCCCTTCCCTTCCTCCCTCCCTCCCCCCCCTTTCCTCCCCCTCCCCACCATCTATTTTCCCTCCCTCCCTTCTTTCCCTCCCTTCCTCCCTCCCTCTCTTCCCTTCGTTCCTCCCTCCCTCTCTCCCTTCCTTCTTCCTCCCTCCCTCCCCTCCCCCCTCCCTCCCCTTCCCTTACTCCCTGTCTCCCTCCCTCACTTCTCTCCCTCCCTCCTCCCCTTCACTCCTCCCTCCACAAAACGTTGTGAGATGCCAAGACTTCTAGGATAAAGGCAGCCGCTTCAAACTGAGCGTTCTTCACAGATGAAGAAGATATTGGATTTATATCCTGCCCTTCACTCCGAAGAGTCTCAGAGCGGCTCACAATCTCCTTTCCCTTCCTCCACCACAACAGACACCCTGTGAGGTGGGTGGGGCTGGAGAGGGCTCCCCAGCAGCTGCCCTTCCAAGGACAGAGTCTCAGAGCAGCCTACACTCTCCTTTCCCTTCCTCCCCCAGAACAGACACCTTGTGAGGTGGGTGGGGCTGAGAGATCTCTCCCAGAAGCTGCTCTTCCAAGGACAACCTATGCCAGAGCTATGGCTGACCCAAGGCCATTCCAGCAGGTGCAAGTGGAGGAGTGAAGAATCAAACCCGTTTCCCCCAGATAAGAGTTCGTCCACTTCACCACTACACCAAACTGGCTGTCAGATGCAAAGCGAGTGGGTGGAGGAAGGCTGAGATTGGCTCTTTGCACTTCCTTCCTTCCCTGTCTTGCAGCTTTCAGACACCTGATGGTTATTCTATCTGATCCAACATGGCTTCTCTTATGTTCTTATGTGACACAGAGTGTTGGATTGAATGGGCCATTGGCCTGATCCAACATGGCTTCTCTTATGTTACATTATGTACATGGCTCTTACATTATGCAAGTTTGGCCACCCTGGCCTAGAGCATCCCTGAAGAGCTGCTGTTGGGTGAGCAATTTCTAACTATAAGAACATGAGAGAAGCCATGTTGGATCAGGCCAGTGGCCCATCCAGTCCAACACTCTGCGTCACACATAAGAACATAAGAGAAGCCATGTTGGATCAGGCCAGTGGCCCATCCAGTCCAGCACTCTGTGTCACACATAAGAACGTAAGAGAAGCCATGTTGGATCAGGCCAATGGCCCATCCTGTCCAACACTCTGCGTCACACATAAGAACATAAGAGAAGCCATGTTGGATCAGGCCAGTGGCCCATCCAGTCCAACACTCTGCGTCACACATAAGAACATAAGAGAAGCCATGTTGGATCAGGCCAGTGGCCCCTCCAGTCCAACACTCTGTGTCACACATAAGAACATAAGAGAAGCCATGTTGGATCAGGCCAGTGGCCCCTCCAGTCCAACACTCTGCGTCACACATAAGAACATAAGAGAAGCCATGTTGGATCAGGCCAGTGGCCCCTCCAGTCCAGCACTCTGTGTCACACATAAGAACGTAAGAGAAGCCATGTTGGATCAGGCCAATGGCCCATCCTGTCCAACACTCTGCATCACACATAAGAACATCAGAGAAGCCATGTTGGATCAGGCCAGTGGCCCATCCAGTCCAGCACTCTGTGTCACCCATAAGAACATAAGAGAAGCCATGTTGGATCAGGTCAATGGCCCATCCAGTCCAACATTCTGTGTCACACATAAGAACATAAGAGAAGCCATGCTGGATCAGGCCAGTGGCTCATCCAGTCCAACATTCTGTGTCACACACAAGAACATAAGAGAAGCCATGCTGGATCAGGCCAGTGGCTCATCCAGTCCAACACTGTGTCACACATAAGAACGTAAGAGAAGCCATGTTGGATCAGGCCAATGGCCCATCCAGTCCAACACTCTGTGTCACACATAAGAACGTAAGAGAAGCCATGTTGGATAACATAAGAACATAAGAGAAGCCATGTTGGATAACATAAGAGAAGCCATGTTGGATCAGGCCAGTGGCCCATCCAGTCCAGCACTCTGTGTCACGCATAAGAGCATAAGAGAAGCCATGTTGGATCAGGCCAGTGGCCTATCCAGTCCAACACTGTGTGTCACACATAAGAACATAAGAGAAGCCATGTTGGATCAGGTCAATGGCCCATCCAGTCCAGCACTCTGGGTCACGCATAAGAACATAAGAAGCTATGTTGGATCAGGCCAATGGCCCATCCAGTCCAGCACACTGTGTCACACAGTGACCAAAAAAACCAAGTGCCATCAGGAGGTCCACCAGTGGGGCTAGAAGCCCTTCCACTGTGCACCCCCCAAGCACCAGAATACAGATCATCACTGCCCCAGACAAAGAGTTCCAACAATATGCTGGGGCTAATAGCCACTGACGGACCTCTCCTGTAATAGTTCCCACCAGCCATATGAATTGCACTTGGCACTGATCAGGGAGACGGTATCTGGTACTGCCTGATTTTAAAGGAACTGGCGTAACAGTGGGTAGGAGTGTGAGCAGTATTGCCCCCGGTTCAAATCCCTCTGCTGCGTGAATGCTGCACACAGGGAACCCAGGTTTATTATGAAGCATTTCAGGCGAGTTGATGTTTCCAGGTGGCCTTTTTTGAGGAGGAAGATGGAGCGAGGAGGGCTTTCCCTTTCGCTTCATCATAACACCACAGCCCATCTTTTAGTGCATGTCCGTTCCGTTCCTTGTCTCGTTAGCCTCGGAGCAGCAGGCGTCCTGGGCGTGTAGACATTCACTCCCCTGCAACTGAGCTGATTTCCCGCCCCCCTCCCCCCCCCTAAACTGTTAACAACCGCCACCGGATTCTGTGAGGCTGTGGAAGTTCAAGATGTCCGTTGCCAGGACACGTCGCTGAAGCACAAAATTGCATCTTCGATCCAGACAGAAGAAGTAAGTGAGCAAAGGAATTCAAAAGCATGTCTGTTTGGAACCGCAAAACTTTTGAGCTGTTCATTTGTCTCCTGATGTTTCAAATGGAGGGGTTGCCGTAAGTTAACCATGACCTGATGACGCTTTACCCACATTTCTAGCTCATGCTGTGTGTTCAGGGGTATCAAACTCATTTGTTAGGAAGCTCGGATCTGACATAAATAAGACCGTGTTGGGCCGGGCCATGTGTGTCACAAAATGTAATCCCAGGTAGCAGAGATAATTTTATAACGGTACCAATTAATGTACCGCAGCCAATCAATGCACAGCAGCCAAGAAGGTCTGAGCGCCTGCTCCGGCTGCAACGCCACTGAGGATGTTCTCCGCAGCTGAGAACGAAACGTCTGGAAGAAAAACTTTCTCCAGTAGAACAAGGCACTCGATCCCAAAAGATTCTACAAACCCTAATGATGTTACCAGCCGTGAAAACCTGAAATCTTTGGTACCAATTAAGTTTATCCCGCAATTCTTCCACCGGTTTTAGTTCCACCCTGCCTCCTTGTATTTTTAGCAGTTGTTTATATGATAGCCATTTATCTTCCTGTGGATCTGAAGACAACTTTATGACTTCTGTTGGCACAATCCGTAGCGGTTTCCTCTCATCACCATATTTGTTATATTTTTTCCAAGTATTCAGCAAGTTCCTTCTTATATAATGAAGTGAGAATAATCCATCCATCTTCTCCTTCCCATAATACATACAAGCATGCCAACCGAAAACATTCCCATGGCCTTCTAATGCCAATAATTTTCTGTTAAGCAAAGTTATCCAGTCCTTAATCCATACCAAACAAACTGCATCGTGATATAACTTAAAATCCGGCAACTGGAAGCCACCCCTTTCTTTCGCATCCGTCAGACTTTTCGTTTTAATTCTTGGGTTTTTACCCGCCCGTACAAATTCTGAAATCTTTTTTTGCCAATGGTTAAATTGTTTATCTTTGACTATTGGAACGTAAAGATTTTTTTTTTTAACTTAAAACATTAGCATTCATTAGTCTTAAAGGTGCTTACTTTGTATTTCTGCCTTGGCAAAGCAAGCTGTTCCTCCCTTCTTCCTCCCCAAGGGAGGAGCTTCAGCCAATGGAAGAAGATGAAGATATTGAAGATGAAGATAATGGATTTATATCCCGCCCTCCACTCCGAAGAGTCTCAGAGCGGCTCACAATCTCCTTTACCTTCCTCCCCCACAACAGACACCCTTTGAGGTAGATGAAGATATTGGATTTATATCCCGCCCTCCACTCCAAAGAGTCTCAGAGTGGCTCACAATCTCCTTTCCCTTCCTCCCCCACAACAGACACCCTGTGAGGTGGGTGGGGTTGAGAGAGCTCTGACAGAAGCTGCCCTTTCAAGGACAGAGTCTCAGAGCAGCCTACAATCTCCTTTACCTTCCTCCCCCACAACAGACACCCTGTGAGGTGGGTGGGGCTGGAGAGGGCTCTCCCAGCAGCTGCCCTTTCAAGGACAACCTCTGCTAGAGCTATGGCTGACCCAAGGCCATTCCAGCAGGTACAAGTGGAGGAGTGGGGAATCAAACCCGGTTCTCCCAGATAAGAGTCCGCACACTTAACCACTACACCAAACTGGCAATGGAGAAAATAGAGGCTTTGCTCTGTAGCTCCTGTGCGATTGAGCAAGCCTGGTAAAGCAAGCTGTGATGCAGAAGGAAGCAAGAGGGGGGGGAAGGAAGCAGACGACAGCCTGTTGTTCAGGGGCCTGATTTGGCCCCTGGGCTGCATGTTTGACACCCCTGATCTGTTTGTCATTTCTGCAGGTTGATTATCGTTTGAGTAGGACTGTTAATAAACAACCACATCAATGGCCTTCCTTATTTCTATGACTTTTCTGATTGCTCTCAAAATACACGAATTGCATTCCAGGATGACGTTAAGACACCTCTAGTCCTACAAGTGCCAGACATACATAAGGCGTGGAAGACGGTTATTCTTGGTTACAAGCCCCAGCCTCTGGTAATGAAAGATACAGTGCTTCTGAATGTGGAGGTTCCATTTATCTGTTGGGTTTATGGATGCACCTGCTCCAGTTTGGTGTAGTAGTTAAGCGTGCGGACTCTAATGTGGAAGAACCGGGTTTGATTCCCCACTCCTCCACTTGCAGCTGCTGGAATGGCCTTGGGTTAGCCATACCCAGGGCTTTTTTGGCAGAAAAAAAGCCCAGCAGGGACTCCTATGCATATTAGGCCACACCCCCTGATGTCACCATTGCTTCACAAAGGGCTTTATGTAGAAAAAGCCCAGCGGGAACTTATTTGCATGTTAGGCCACACCCTCTCACACCAAGCCAGCCGGAACTGCGTTCCTGTGTGTTCCTGCTCAGAAAAAGCCCTGACCATAGCTATCGCAGGAGTTGTCCTTGAAAGGGCAGCTGCTGTGAGAGCCCTCTCAGCCCCACCTACTCCACAGGGTGCCTCTTATGGGGGGAGAAGATATAGGAGATTGCAAGCTGCTAGTTTGGAGCCAGTTTGGTGTAGTGGTTAAGTGTGCGGACTCTTATCCGGGAGAACCGGGTTTGATTCCCCACTCCTCCACTTGGACCTGCTAGAATGGCCTTGGGTCAGCCAGAGCTCTGGCAGAGGTTGTCCTTGAAAGGGCAGCTGCTGTGAGAGCCCTCTCCAGCCCCACCGACCTCACAGGGTGTCTGTTGTGGGGGAGGAAGGTAAAGGAGATTGTGAGCCGCTCTGAGACTCTTCGGAATGGAGAGCGGGATATAAATCCAATTTCTTCATCTCTGGGTCTCTGATTCAGAGAGGGGTATAAATCCGCAGTCGTCTTCCTCCTCCATGAAGCTAAAACCGCATATGAACATTCAAAGGAACAGATCTTTCCATCTCAAGTGCATTTTCTGCCGTTGCTCACTGGAGCTGTGTGCAGGGGAAACTTTTTGGCTTTATTTGGAGCTTCAGTGTTTGCAGAAGTGGGGTTTCCAGCACGGTGCCTTCTGTTTGCTCATTAAACAAGGTGAAGTAACATGACCTTAGATCAGACTTCACCCTGAAAAGGGCTCCGAAAGTTAGCTTATCATGACGTTGCATTTGGCCGTAGAGAGAGAAACCGCTCCCCCCGCCCCGCAGTTTAAACTTGCAAACATTTATAGGAAAAAGGAAAGGTCCCTTGTGCAAGCACCAGTCGTTTCCAACTCGGGTGACGTTGCTTTCACAACGTTTTCACAGCAGACTTTTGACGGGGTGGTTTGCCATTGCCTTCCTCAGTCATCTGCACTTTGCCTCCAGCAAGCTGGGGACTCCTTTGACCGACCTCGGAAGGATGGAAGGCTGAATCAACCTGGAGCCGGCTACCTGAATTTAAGGAAAGGGAAAGGTCCCGTGTGCAAGCACCAGTCGTTTCCGACTCTGGGGTGACGTTGCTTTCACAACGTTTTCACGGCAGACTTTTTACGGGGTGGTTTGCCCTTGCCTTCCTCAGTCATCTACCCTTCCCCTCCCAGCAAGCTGGGTACTCATTTTATCGACCGCGGAAGGATGGAAGGCTGAGTCAACCTCGAGCCGGCTACCTGAAAACCCAGCTTCCGCTGGGGATCAAACTCAGATCGTGAGCAGAGTTTAGGATTGCAGTGCTGCAGCTTTAACACTGCGCCACGGGGCTCTTCTAGCAAACGTTTATAGCTAGTGAGAATTACAAGTAAGACCCCATCGTGTTTGTTTTTCCTTTTGCAAATGCAGTCTCTGGTATTTTAAAGCGTCTCAAAGTCCTGCTTTTGATTGGACCTGCAGTGAGGGAGGCTGTGATACTAGGCCCCCAATCTCCAGGTGGAACTGGGGAACGAGCACAAAGCGCTGTGTGCAATGAACTCCTGAAGCCAAAAAAATAAAAATAAAAACCACATTAAACATGTTGTACTCAATAAAAACCCAATTAGGAAATGTCTCGAGTGTCTTGATTCTTTTAATAAATGTGACTTGCGTCAACAAATAGGTGCGGAGATTCAATCCCTAATTTGCAGCATACATTCATACGGGCTGACTGCGTGTGGAACCGCTTCGACACAAAACAAGCACCCACACAAAAGCAGGTAGGAATTACAATAGGATCACGGAGAGATTGGAAACCCAAAGAGAAGCTGTGTGCAGTTCTGGTCGCCGCACCTCAAAAAGGATATTATAGCATTGGAGAAAGTCCAGAAAAGGGCAACTAGAATGATTAAAGGGCTGGAACACTTTCCCTATGAAGAAAGGTTGAAACGCTTGGGACTCTTTAGCTTGGAGAAACGTCCAAGCTGCGGGGTGACATGATAGAGGTTTACAAGATAATGCATGGGATGGAGAAAGTAGAGAAAGAAGTACTTTTCTCCCTTTCTCACAATACAAGAACTCGTGGGCATTCGATGAAATTGCTGAGCAGACAGGTTAAAACGGATAAAACGAAGTACTTCTTCACCCAAAGGGTGATTAACATGTGGAATTCACTGCCACAGGAGGTGGTGGCGGCCACAAGCATGGCCACCTTCAAGAGGGGGTTAGATAAAAATATGGAGCAGAGGTCCATCAGTGGCTATTAGCCACAGTGTGTGTGTGTGTGTGTGTGTATATATATATATATATATATATATATACACACACACACACACACACACACATATATAATTTTTTTTGGCCATTGCGTGACACAGTGTTGGACTGGATGGGCCATTGGCCTGATCTAACATGGCTTCTCTTATGTTCTTAAGCCGTGACAAAATAACGAATGCAATTGTTAATTCGATTACAATTCTTTGAAGTGTGAAACTTCAAAGCACTGATTATTACAATCCAATTCAACAATGAACATATCAAGGTCAATACATGTAAATTGTTTCCAAAACGCATCTAAGCGCACACTTCATTAAAACGAATTGCTTAAGCTGCTTCGTGCTACAAAGTGCTTGTAGGTCAAAGTGCCAGTGCAGATTTTTTCTTTCCAAAAGGAATGAATCCAAAGATTCCCCGATGTCCCTCTGAAGGACGCTTGTAATACGCCTTTGGAATGATACTGCATACTTGTATTCGCTTTAGTCTTTGCTAATAGTGCCATTGTGAAATACATCCATTTGGATATCCCTCTTTGATAAAGACAGTGGAAACGGCGCGCTAAACGTCCTGTCGGTTCCAGGCTCTGTCAGAGGGACGTCGGGGAATCTTTGGATTCATTCCTTTTGGAAAGAAAAATCTGCACCAGCGCTTTGTAACACGAAGCACTTTAAGCAATTTGTTGTAATGAAGTGTGTGCTTACATGCGTTTTGGAAATGATTTCCACATGCTTGCCTTGATACGTTCGTCGTTGAATTGGATTATAATAATCAGTGCTTTGAAGTTTCATACTTAATTGAATTAACGATTGCATTCGTTATTTTGTCACGATTTCTCTTTGGGTTTTAATCCCCAGGTGGGGGCAGGGGATCCCCTGGTTTGGAGGCCCTCCCCCCGCTTCAGGGTTGCCAGAAAGCGGGGGGGAGGAAGGGAAATGTCTGCTGGGAACTCTATTATTCCCTATGGAGACTTGTTCCCATTAGAAATAATGGAGAATTGATCTGGGGGTGCTGTTTATTGAGGTAGAGGCACCAACTTTGCAGCATAGCATCCAGTGCCTCTTCCCAAAATAACCCCCAAGTTTCAAAACGATTGGACCAGGGGGTCCAATTCTATGAGCCCCAAAAGAAGGTGCCCCTATCCTTCATTATTTCCTATGGAAGAAAGGCATTTAAAAAGGTGTGCGGTCCCTTTAAATGTGATGGCGAGAACTCCTTTTGGAGTTCAATTATGTTTGTCACACCCTTGCTCCTGGCTCCACCCCCAATGACTCCTGGCTCCACTCGCAATGTCTCTTGGCTCCACCCCCAAAGTCCTCAGATATTTCTTGAATTGGACTTGGCAACCCTACGGAAGAGCATACTTCCATTCATTACCATTTCTTCCCATTCTCATACAACGCTTCACTCTCGCCCTTCCAAGAAACAATTTTCTAAGACATTTCACATAGATACTGCTAAAAGAGTTCTTATGTAATTTTCTGTACTGGGTGTAGTTTATAATGAGAAAGTTATTCTGTATTTTGTTACAGGAACCAGCCGCGGCTTAGACAAAGCTTACAGCATAACGGGGAAGCAGACCGGAATTGCCTGTCGCTATGCTTTTGTGTGGCCGCTTGTTTTGTGTCGAAGTGGTTCCACACGCAGTTATCCCACACGAACGTATGATGCAAATTATGAATTGAATCTCCGCACCTCTTTGTTGACATTTATTGAAAGAATTAAGACGCCTGACATTTCCTAATTGGATTTTTGAGTACTATATCTTTAAAGGTTTTTTTGCTTCAGGAGTTCATTGCACACAATGCTTTGTCCTTGTTCCCCAGAACCAGTTTGGTGTAGTGGTGAAGTGTGCGGACTCTTATCCAGGAGATCTGGGTTTGATTCCCCACTCCTCCCCTTGCACCTGCAGGAATGGCCTTGGGTCAGCCATAGCTCTGACCGAGGTTGTCCTTGAAAGGGCAGGTTTTGTCAGAGCTCTCTCAGCCCTGAGATTTCGAATGGAGGACAGGATATAAATCCAATTTCTTCTTCCACATCCCATGCGACTCTTTTTGGTTGCTTAATCTCCAGGTGGTGGCTGGAGATATGGAATTCCATCTTGTTTCCATGTTTCAGAGGTCAGTTCCCCTGGAGAAAAGAGCTGTAGAGTCTACAATGAGACCAAAGCGGTGTATCTTTGCTCTGCACTAAGCCCTGCTGGGACTTGCCCACAGCTGCTTTCATTCTTTACTCACGTTGTCTGTTTGCCCTAAACTCCGCATTACATTTCCCGCAGTCCTGTTTCCAGTAAAGCTAAATCTGCAATTAAACCCTTTGAAATGGTCAAAATGTCACAATCCTCCTAAAGAAGAGTTGGTTTCATACTCCTCCCTTCACTACCCGAAGGAGTCTCGGGGCGACTTACAATCTCCTGTCCCCACAACAGACCCCCTGTGAGGTAGCTGGGGGCTGAGAGAGCCCTAAGAGAACTGTGACCGGCCCAAGGAGAAGAAGATGATGATGATGATTTTGGATTTATATACCGCTCTAGAATCTGAGTCTCAGAGCGGCTCACAATCTCCTTTATCTTCCTCCCCACAACAGACACCCTGTGAGGTAGGTGGGGCTGAGAAGATTCTCCCAGCAGCTGCCCTTTGAAGGACAACTCCTACAAGAGCTATGGCTGACCCAAGGCCATTCCAGCAGCTGCAAGTGGAGGAGTGGTGAATCAAACCCGGTTCTCCCAGATAAGAGTCTGCGCACTTAACCACTACACCAAACTGGCTCTCTCTGGCTTCATGTGGAGGAGTAGGGCATTAAACCTGGTTCTCCAGACCATTATAGCAGGAATTAATCCAATTTATTCTGGGTTTTTTTGTTTGCTGCCCATTCCAGAGTTGCCAGAGTTGCTTTGCATGCAAAATCTCATTAATCCCTGACAGCACCGGGCTTACATGCTCGCTAGATTGAACATCTTCCCGTCAGGTTTTCTCTCAGGCGATACCACAATATTCCCTTTGATAACAGACGGTGTAAGTACTGTTTATAAGAACCTGATTCGGTTTAGGTTTGTCAGGTCCAATTTAAGAAATACCTGAGGGCTTTAGGGGTGGAGCCAGGAGACTTTGGGGGTGGAGCCAGGAGTAAGGTTGTGACAAGTGTAATTGACCTCCAAAGGGAGTTCCGGACATCACATTTCAAGGGACCACACACCTTTTGAATGCCTTCCATCCATTGGTCTCATTTGGAATACTGTGTGCAATTCTGGTCACCGCACCTCAAAAAAGATATTATAGCACTGGAGAAAGTCCAGAAAAGAGCAACTAGAATGATTAAAGGGTTGGAACACTTTCCCTATGAAGAAAGGTTGAAACGCTTGGGGCTCTTTAGCTTGGAGATACGTCGACTGCGGGGTGACATGATAGAGGTTTACAAGATTATGCATGGGATGGAGAAAGTAGAGAAAGAAGTCCTTTTCTCCCTTTCTCACAATACAAGAACCCATGGGCATTCGATGAAATTGCTGAGCAGTCAAGTTAAAATGGATAAAAGGAAGTCCTTCTTCACCCAATGGGTGATTAACATGTGGAATTCACTGCCACAGGAGGTGGTGGCGGCTACAAGCATAGACAGCTTCAACAGGGGGTTAGATAAAAATATGGAGCAGAGGTCCATCAGTGGCTATAAGCCACAGTGTGTGTGTGTGTGTATATATATATATGTGTGTGTGTGTATGTGTGTGTGTATACACAGTGGCCAAAAAAAATTATATATATATATATATATATATATATATATATATATATATATATATATATATATATATATATATATATATATAATTTTTTTTTGGCCACTGTGTGACCCAGAGTGTTGGACTGGATGGGCCATGGGCCTGATCCAACATGGCTTCTCTTACGTTCTTATGTGACACAGAGTGTTGGACTGGATGGGCCATGGGCCTGATCCAACATGGCTTCTCTTATGTTCTTATGTGACACAGAGTGTTGGACTGGATGGGCCATGGGCCTGATTAAACATGACTTCTCTTATGTTCTCATGTGACCCAGAGTGCTGGACTGGATGGGCCATTGGCCTGATCCAACATGCCTTCTCTTATGTTCTTATGTGACCCAGAGTGTTTGACTGGATGGGCCATTGGCCTGATCCAACATGGTTTCTCTTAAGTTCTTAAGCGTGACCCAGAATGTTGGACTGGATGGGCCATGGGCCTGATCCAACATGGCTTCTCTTATGTTCTTAAGTGTGACACAGAGTGTTGGACTGGATGGGCCATGGGCCTGATCCAACATGGCTTCTCTTATGTTCTTAAGTGTGACACAGAGTGTTGGACTGGATGGGCCATGGGCCTGATCCAACATGGCTTCTCTTATCTTCTTATGTGTGACACAGAGTGTTGGACTGGATGGGACATGGGCCTGATCCAACATGGCTTCTCTTATGTTCTTAAGTGTGACACAGAGTGTTGGACTGGATGGGCCATTGGCCAGATCCAACATGGCTTCTCTTATATTCTTATGTGACACAGAGTGTTGGACTGGAGGGGCCACTGGCCTTATCCAACATGGCTTCTCTTATGTTCTTATGTGACACAGAGTGTTGGACTGGATGGGCCATGGGCCTGATCCAACATGGCTTCTCTTATGTTCTTATGTGACACAGAGTGTTGGACTGGATGGGCCATTGGCCTGATCCAACATGGCTTCTCTTATGTTCTTAAGTGTGACACAGAGTGTTGGACTGGATGGGCCATGGGCCTGATCCAACATGGCTTCTCTTATGTTCTTAAGTGTGACACAGAGTGTTGGACTGGATGGGCCATGGGCCTGATCCAACATGGCTTCTCTTATCCTCTTATGTGTGACACAGAGTGTTGGACTGGATGGGCCATGGGCCTGATCCAACATGGCTTCTCTTATCTTCTTATGTGTGACACAGAGTGTTGGACTGGATGGGCCATGGGCCTGATCCAACATGGCTTCTCTTATGTTCTTAAGTGTGACACAGAGTGTTGGACTGGAGGGGCCATGGGTCTGATCCAACATGGCTTCTCTTATGTTCTTATGTGACACAGAGTGTTGGACTGGATGGGCCATGGGCCTGATCCAACATGGCTTCTCTTATGTTCTTACGTGTGACACAGAGTGTTGGACTGGATGGGCCATGGGCCTGATCCAACATGGCTTCTCTTATGTTCTTAAGTGTGACACAGAGTGTTGGACTGGATGGGCCATGGGCCTGATCCAACATGGCTTCTCTTATCTTCTTATGTGTGACACAGAGTGTTGGACTGGATGGGCCATGGGCCTGATCCAACATGGCTTCTCTTATGTTCTTAAGTGTGACACAGAGTGTTGGACTGGATGGGCCATTGGCCTGATCCAACATGGCTTCTCTTATATTCTTATGTGACACAGAGTGTTGGACTGGAGGGGCCACTGGCCTTATCCAACATGGCTTCTCTTATGTTCTTATGTGACACAGAGTGTTGGACTGGATGGGCCATTGGCCTGATCCAACATGGCTTCTCTTATGTTCTTATGTGACACAGAGTGTTGGACTGGATGGGCCATTGGCCTGATCCAACATGGCTTCTCTTATGTTCTTATGTGACACAGAGTGTTGGACTGGATGGGCCATGGGCCTGATCCAACATGGCTTCTCTTATGTTCTTAAGTGTGAAACAGAGTGTTGGACTGGATGGGCCATGGGCCTGATCCAACATGGCTTCTCTTATCTTCTTATGTGTGACACAGAGTGTTGGACTGGATGGGCCATGGGCCTGATCCAACATGGCTTCTCTTATCTTCTTATGTGTGACACAGAGTGTTGGACTGGATGGGCCATGGGCCTGATCCAACATGGGTTCTCTTATGTTCTTAAGTGTGACACAGAGTGTTGGACTGGAGGGGCCATGGGCCTGATCCAACATGGCTTCTCTTATGTTCTTATGTGACACAGAGTGTTGGACTGGATGGGCCATTGGCCTGATCCAACATGGCTTCTCTTATGTTCTTATGGAAATAATGAAAGATAGGGGGACCCCCTTTTGGGGCTCATAGAACTGGACTCCCTGGTCCACTCTTTTAGAAACTTGGAGGGTGTTTTGAGGAGAGGCATTGGATGCTATGCTGCAAAGTTGGTGCCCCTATCTCAAAAAACAGCCCCTTTGGAGTCCCAGATATCCATGGATCAATTCTCCATTATACCCTATGGGAATTGGTCTCCATAGGGAATAATGGAGTGTCCAGCAGATATTTCCCCCCCACCTCGTTTTCTGATGATCCTGAAGCAGGGGAGGGGCTCTAAACCTGTTATCTCCGATTTCTCTAGCCCTCAAGGGAAAAGGTATTCAATACTTACTCGCTGATAAATCTCCCAGATTGACCAAACTAGTATCTGAGTATTTGCCCATTGCACTCCGCAGAAGCCATTAAATTCTTAGGTGTGGACCATGACCATATGGCAGGCTGGAAAACTGGGCTAAAAACAATAAAATGAATTTTAACAGGGATAAATGTGAAGTTCTGCATTTAGGTAGGAAAAATCCTATTGGATGTTCAGAGGGAGGTTGGGTGGGATCCTCATACATTTTTTTGAAAAAAGGACATCCAAGTACCTGGAGGTATACAGGAGGCTAACATAGGGGCAGTTGATGATGTTCTATTTGACACCAATCTCCAGAAGAGAGATGTGTTTTTATTTCTGGCTGCGGGAAGGTGCTCAAAATGGCAAAAACAACATATAAGGAGGGTATGAAGTTCCAACCTAGAATCAGCATAGGGGTAGTGCATAAACACCTGGTTTCTTTAAATGAAACTAAGTCTTCAGGGCCAGATGAACTACATCCAAGGGTTCTAAAAGAGCTTGCAGATGTAATTTCTGAGCCTCTGGCTATTATTTTTGAGAATGCTTGGAGAACAGGAGAGGGGCTGGAAGATTGGGCAAATGTTGTCCCCATCTTCAAGAAGGGGGAAAAAAGATGATCTGGGTAACTACTGACCCGTCAGCTTGACGTCTATACCTGGAAAAGTTTTAGAACAAATCATCAAACATTCGGTCCTGGAACGTTTAGAAAGAATGTGATTACTAAGAACCAGCATGGTTTTCTCAAGAACAAGTCATGTCAGACTAACCTGATCTCTTTTTTTGAGAAAGTGACTACCTTGCTGGATCAGGGGAATGCTGTAGACATCGTTTATCTTGATTTCAGTAGGGCTTTTGATAAAGTTCCACATACTATCCGTGTTGACAAGTTGTTAAAATGTGGTTTGGATCCTGTTACCATTAGATGGATCTGTAACTGGTCGACAGATCGCACCCAAAGAGTGCTTGTGAATAGTTCCTCATCCTCTTGGAGAGGAGTGACAAGTGGAGTGCCTCAAGGATCTGTCCTGGGACCTGTTTGTTCAACATCTTTATCAATGATTAGGGGAGAGATGGTGGCTCAGTGGTAGAGCATCTGCTTGGTAAGCAGAAGGTCCCAGGTTCAATCCCCAGCATCTCCAACTAAAAAGGGTCCAGGCAAGTAGGCATGAAAAACCTCAGCTGGAGACCCTGGAGAGCAGGGGAGGGACAGTGGCTCAGTGGTAGAACATCTGCTTGGGAAGCAGAAGGTCCCAGGTTCAATCCCTGGCATCTCCAACTAAAAAGGGTCCAGGCAAGTAGGTGTGAAAAAACCTCAGCTTGAGACCCTGGAGAGCAGGGGAGGGACGGTGGCTCAGTGGTAGAGCATCTGCTTGGGAAGCAGAAGGTCCCAGGTTCAATCCCTGGCATCTCCAACTAAAAAGGGTCCAGGCAAGTAGGCATGAAAAACCTTAGCTTGAGACCCTGGAGATCTGCTGCCAGTCTGAGAAGACAATACTGACTTTGATGGACCGAGGGTATGATTCAGTAGAAGGCAGCTTCATATGTTCATATGTTCAATGATTTGGATGAAGGAATAGAGGGAATCCTTATTAAATTTGCAGATGATACTGAATTGGGAGGGGTTGCAAACACAGAAGAAGACAGAAACAGGATACAGGATGACCTTGGCAGGCTGGAAAACTGGGCTAAAAACAATAAAATGAACTTTAACAGGGATAAATGTAAAGTTCTCCATTTAGGTAGGAAAAATCCAATGCATGGTTATAGGATGGGGGAGACTTGTCTTAGCAATAGTATGTCTGAAAAGGATCTCGGGGTCTTAGTGGATCATATGCTGAACATGAGTCAACAGTGTGATGCGGTGGCTAAAAAGGCAAATGCAATTTTGGGCTGTATCAACAGAAGTTTAGTGTCCAGATCACGTGATGTGATGGTATCGCTTTACTCTGCTCTGCTAAGACCTCACCTGGAGTCTTGTGTTCAGTTTTGGGCACCACATTTTAAGAAGGATATAGACAAACTGGAATGGGTCCAGAGGAGGGTGACGAAGATGGTAAGGGGTCTGGAGACCAAGACCTGTGAGGAGAGGTCAATCCTCCAAGAGCTTAAAAAAAAGAGCCCTCTAAGCTCTTGCAGGATTGGCTACATTAGGGGTGTGTGGCCTAATATGCAAAGGAGCTCCTGCTACAAAAAGGGTCCTGCATCCAGTTACCAACCACGGCTGACCCTGTTGATCTTCTGAGATCAGGCTAACCTTCACAATCCAGGTCAAAGTGATCCCAGTATTACAATGCCCTGTTTTTGTTTTGGCTGACAGGAATTCGTCTTATCGAATGGCCGGCCTTTAAGGCATCAAGTCTGAGAGGCTGGTTTATCTCTACAGTGATTTCCCCTGACTGGATTTCTTCAGACTACAGGGGGTTTTTTTTGGAGGGGGCGTGTGTGAGCCTGTCTCTATTCTTCCCCCACCCCCCGAAGAAAAATGTTATTTGTGACCCAAAGCATTAGAAGTCCTGATGTTCTTCTCTCTGTCTGACTGAATTTGCCTCTGCTGAGATTCTCTGTGAGATTACCTTGCTGCAGATGGGGGTATGGATGGAGGCCGGCTCTTTTTCCACTTCTTCTGGTGCCCAAAGGGGCGTAGAGGAAATGAGTCACCAATGGGTATTTGTGACCGGTTTCCTTTCCTCTGCTTTTATCTTCTTGGCAACCTACAATTTCCTCAGTTCCATGTGGCAAACAGTAATGCGGGGCAGTTAAGGTGTCTGATGAGCAAAGCGTACACAAAAGCTGGTCTTTTTAAAAATGTTTCTGCTTTTGACTTTTCCTAAGTTGTATTAAGAGCCCCGTGGCGCAGAGTGGTAAAGCTGCAGTCCTGCAGTCAGAGCCCTCTGCTCACGACCTGAGTTCGATCCAGGCGGAAGTTGATTCAGGTAGCCAGCTCCAGGTTGACTCAGCCTTCCATCCTTCCGAGGTCGGTAAAATGAGTCCCCAGCTTGCTGGGGGGAAAGCGTAGATGATTGGGGAAGGCAATGGCAAACCACCCCGTAAAAAGTCTGCCGTGAAAGTGTTGTGAAAGCAACGTCACCCCAGAGTCGGAAACGACTGGTGCTTGCACAGGGGACTACCTTTACCTTTTTAAGTTGTATTAAGATGATCTTAATTTTATCATTAGCAAGGGGGGGGAAAGACCCACAGTCTAAAATTTACGAAGTATGAATGATCTCAGGCAGATAAGAGTCAGTTTCTTTTCTTTTTTAATGTCAAATTCAATAGAAAAAAGGAATAAATCCAATACAAAAAAATGAAATAAAGGATACACATTACAGAGCTGTTATAAACATTGGTTATACAAACTCAAAAATCATAGATGAAAAAATACTCCATTTCCACAGATTTATTAGACACTGGGCCAAGTAATAAACAGGTTAGTTCACATAATAAGCAAATACACTCCAGTGTTCCGTCTCCCTAAGCTGAGTCAGCGTGAGCTAGCTCACAGATTTTTAGCCTCCAGCTCGGACATTTTGGCCGTAGCTCAGGAAAAATGGCGCCAGAGCACAATAATTTACGCAGGAGCTCACAACTTTCATGCCAGCAGCTCACAAAGTACAATTTTTGCTCACAAGATTCTGCAGCTTAGAGGGAACGTTGGTACACTCCACCATGGCTTTTTGTGCAGCAGGAACTCCTTTGCATATTACGCCACACCACCTGATGTAGCCAATCCTCCTGGAGCTTCCAGTAGGCCCTATAAGAAGAGCCCTGTAAGGAATTCTAGCAGGACCTCCTTTGCATATTAGGCCACACCCCCTGATGTAGCCAATCCTCCTGGAGCTTCCAGTAGGCCCTGTGAGAAGAGCCCTGTAAGGAATTCTAGCAGGACCTCCTTTGCATATTAGGCCACACACCCCTGATGTAGCCAATCCTCCTGGAGCTTCCAGTAGGCCCTATAAGAAGAGCCCTGTAAGGAATTCTAGCAGGACCTCCTTTGCATATTAGGCCACACACCCCTGATGTAGCCACTCCTCCTGGAGCTTCCAGGAGGCCCTGTACTGAGAGCCCTGAAGGAATTCTAGCAGGACCTCCTTTGCCTATTAGGCCACACACCCCTGATGTGACCAATCCTCCTGGAGCTTCCAGTAGGCCCTGTACAAAGAGCCCTGTGAGCTCTTGGAGGATTGGCTACATCAGGGGGTGTGACCCAGTGGTGGGATTCAAATAAATTAACAACAGGTTCTATGTCCTAATGACCATTTTAACTATATCAAAAGATATACCGAAAGGTAGTTTAATAATTCACGCATTAAATACTGCAATAAGAACAGTAAAAGAGGTAAAGACAACTAGATTATGTTTAAAGAAAGATTTATTGAAGATATTTCCATATTGGGAGTTCTGGCCCTCACATTTAAAGGGATGGCACACCTTTTCAATGCCTTCCTTTCATAGGAAATAATGAAGGATAAGGGCACCTTCTTTTGGGGCTTATAGAATTGGACCCCCTGGTCCAATCTTTTTGAAACTGGGAGGGTATTTTGGGGAGAGGCACTACCGTCCTCCACTGCGAAGACTGCCCATTTATACTCACTCTCTGTTTACTATTACTCAGCCAGTTTTTGATCCACAAGAGGACCTGTCCTTTTACTCCACGACTCTCAAGCTTTCTAAGGAGCCTTTGATGAGGAACTTTATCAAAAGCTTTCTGGAAGTCAAGGTAAACAACATCTATTGGGTCCCCTTTGTCCACCCCCTCAAAGAACTGTAACAGGTTAGTGAGGCAAGATCTTCCCTTACAGAACCCATCCTGAGTCTTCCTCAATAACCCGTGTTCATCAATGTGCCTGCTCATTCTGTCCTTGATAATGGTTTCTAACAATTTTCCCGGTATTGAAGTCAGAATGACTGGCCTGTAATTTCCCGGAAATCCTCTGGAACCCTTTTTAAAGATGGGGGTGACATTTGCTACCTTCCAGTTTTCAGGAACGGAGGCAGATTTCAATGAAAGATTACATATTTTTGTCAGAAGATCAACAAGTTCAACTTTGAGTTCTTTCAGAACTCTCGGATGTATGCCATCCGGACCTGGTGACTTATTAGTTTTTAATTTGTCTATCAGTTGTAGGACCTCCTCTCTTGTCACCTCAATCTGACTCAGGTCTTTCAACACCCCTTCCAAAATTAGTGGTTCTGGAGCGGGCAAACACTTCTCGTCTTCCACAGTGAAGGCAAAAAATGCATTCAACTTCTCAGCCATTTCCCTACCCCTGATGTAGCCCATCTTTGTATTCAGGTACTCATGATGTTATACATGGTTTACTAGCCTTCCCCTTTAAATCCGCACAACCTTGTGCAGTAGGTGGGGCTGACAGACACAGCACCATCCTTAGGAGATCTAACTCAGACTCTCACACAGGTCTATGCAACTGGGCTGCATAGGGAAATGGCTTTAGGATTGCACTGATAGTGACTGATTGAAATCAGCCTGTGAGTTTTGCAGGAATCTGACCTTCAGTCTTCCCAGTCCAGAATTCTGATTGCAACAAATCTTGGCTTCTTCTTCTGGCCAATTAAGTAAAACACGATTGCTCCTAACTTTGAACAATTTGAACAATTGCTTTGAACAATTTTGAGGAAGAGAAGAAGAAGAAAAAGAAGACCATAGATTTATACCCCACTCTTCTCTCTGAATCAGTCTCAGAGTGGCTTACAATTTCCATTATCTTCTTCCCCCACAACTGACTCCCTGTGAGGTAGGTGGAGCTGAGAGAGCTCTTCCAGAAGCTGCTCTTTCAAAGACAACCTCTGCAAGAACTATAGCTGATCCAAGGCCATTCCAGCAGCTGCAAGTGGAGGAGTGGGGAATAAAACCCAGTTCTTCCAGACAAGAGTCCGCACACTTCACCACCACAACAAACTGGCTCTTGATAGAAAGGATAAACAGGATAGAAACCTGGTAAACTAGTCACTAACTGCTGTTAATACACCTATGTCCTTAGTAATGTTTGATTTTTTCCCTCTTCAGTGTTGGATCCAACCATTTTCTCGCCATAAATACCAACAACTGTCCATAACAATATAATTCCCATGGTCCTGGGTGGGACGTGCCAAAAAAGTACCTTTTCAGGTTCAGGTATATTGGACTGGGAATATATTGGTAATTTCAATATTCCTGAATTCCAGATACCTGTATGGTAATTGGATTTGGAGGGTTCCCCCCCCCCATTTCCAGTTTTTTCAGGACCATTATTCTGAATGGGGAATGGCCGGGGAAATGGAACAGTTGTTTTGAAAGATTTCCAGGTGGCCGGGGGAGTTGTTTTTAGAAGAAGAAGAAGAAGAAGAAGAAGAAGAAGAAGAAGAAGAAGAAGAAGAAGAAGAAGAAGAAGATGATATTGGATTTATATCCCGCCCTCCACTCAGAAGAGTCTCAGAGGGGCTCACAATCTCCTTTCCCTTCCTCCCCCACAAAAAACACCCTGCGAGGTGGGTGGGGCTGGAGAGGGCTCTCCCAGCAGCTGCCCTTTCAAGGACAACCTCTGCCAGAGCTATGGCTGACCGAAGACCATTTCAGCAGGTGCAAGTGAAGGAGTGGGGAATCAAACCCCGTTCTCCCAGATAACAGTCCGCACACTTAACCACTACACCAAACTGGCTTTTAGAGGCACAAGCACCACAATCGCAGGGAAGCTGCTGGTGCCTGTCCTTTCAATCGGTGGCTCCCAACCTTTTTGGCACCAGGGACCAGTTTTGTAGCAGACAATTTTTCCACGGACTGTGGGGGGTGGTGCAGGGGTTCTTGCTGCCCCAGGCCACCCTGCTCCCATGTCCCTGCCCCCATGGGGGTCTTTAAATACGGGGGAGACTGGGGCTGCTTCTGGCCACCTCCCCTGGAAGGGGAGGCAGCCTCAGAGCGAGGCCACACTGCCTCTTTCGTCCACCACCGTCTTTGGAGTGAGGCTGTGTGGGTGGGCAAAAGGGGTGGTGGAGCAAGCCTGCTCTCCTCTATGCCTGGGAAGCAGGGCTTGGAGGAGAGCACACGCCGCTGATCCATCCCACCGCTCTCAGCTTCCCAGATTTGTGACCCAGGAAGCCAAGAGTGCTGTCCCTGTGCAGCCTGGATGCTAACACACCACGGACCGGGACCGGTCCATGGCCTGGGGGTTGGGGACCCCTGCTTTAAATAACCCCCAAGTTTCAAGTCAATTGGACCAAGGAGTGAGTCCAATTTTATGGGCCTCTGAACATTATTTCCAGTGGAAGGGGGGACAGAAAACCCTGCAAGCTGCTTCCAGGGCAACCCCCCCCCATGTCTGCAAGTAGGAATCACTGACAGACAGCGAGTTCAGCAGAACTTCTACAGAACTCAGTAATCCCAGAGGAACCACAAGCCAATGTGTCAAGCCAGAGAACCAAAATCAAACCAGAGAATCTTGCAGTGGAACCTGAAGCGGGGTGGGGGTGGGAGGTTCAAGCCTGTTACAACCAGTGTACAGACTGCTATGGAAGTGTCAAACTCATTTTGTTATGAGGGCCGAATCTGACATAAAGGAGACCTTGTCTGGCTGGGCCATGTCAGGCTGGGCCATGTGTGTTCCTATTTAAAGATTAGGTAGCAAAGATACAAACTTTATAAAGGACACAAACACAAATATATTTCCTAAAAAACTTAAAACATGCTAAAAGCATTAGCACTTGTTGGTCTTAAAGGTGCTTTCTTTGTATTTCTCCCACGGGATCCAGGGAACTGGGCAAAGGAAGCTCTGGCTCTTTCCTTCCTTCCCCAGGGGACTGGGGGGGGGAGCCTCAGCAAATAGAAGGAAGAGAGGCTTCACTCAGTATCTCTGCTGTGCGACTGAGGGAGCCTGGCAAAGCAAGCTATTCCTCCTCCTTCCTCCCCAAAGGAGGAGCCTCAGCCAATGGAGAAAATAGAAGTTTTGCTCTGCAGTTCCTGTGCAATTGAGGGAGCCTTGCAAAGCAAGCTGTTATACAGAAAGGAGAAAGAAGGAAGCAGATGACAGTCAGTTGCTCAGGGGCCTGATAGGAGCCCTCCGAGGGCCTGATCCGGCCCCCAGGTCAGATGTTTGACACCCCGGCTTTGCAGAACGAAGTGTCACTCTGGCAATGTGAGCTTAAAAGGCTGGCCTCCCTAAAAAAGCAGTGTGCCAACCAAAGCTGGTTATACAAGCTTGAGCAAACACGGGTGGAGGACTCACATGTCCAGGCAGAGGTTTTGTTTGTACCATCACCTGAAAGCTACTACAGTTGGGGCACCCAAACGCATGCCACAGAACCCATCTGAACAGATCAACCATTGGCTGGGGAAAAGCCCAGCTATCAAGCCTTGTTTTGCATACATGGCAACACGCTCCAATATTTATCTCTCTGCAAAAAGAAAAATCTGTCACCTAATTTGACTGCCATTTGCAGTCAAACAAGCCCGACGCCCCCACAAGCATTTGCAGCCCACAGACCTTCGCCTACTCATCCTTCCAGGAATGAAAGTGGGCGGGGCTTCCTGACTCCGCGAGCGCGCACGAGCGAGCGGAGCCCTTCTTTGCCGAGGGGCATACCAGGTCTGGTAGTCTTTCGAGCCTCCTGCCTGCTGCGCTACCGAGCGCAAGGACTACGAGTCCCAGAAGGCGCCGTGGTGGTTAGCTTGAGCTGCTTTTTCCTCGGCGCCTGGGTTTTAATCACACGTGGGAGTGGTGAAGCTGGAAGGGGCTGGAGGGAGTGAGACGCAATTCCTGGCAGGGCGCGCGTCTAACTTGTTCGCTTGGGCTTTTTTGCAGTCTGGTGGGGAAAAGAAACTGGTGAGTTTTAGGCACTTAGAGGGGAAAGTCCCCGTTGATCCGAGGGTGCCCGACCAACAAACGGTTCTATAGAACCTATAGCGCATTAGGTAACGGTTCCATAGAACTGGTGCGAACCTGCTGAATCCCACCACTGGTGTGACCTAATAGGCAAAGGAGGTCCTGCTACAAAAATGCCCTGTATTTGCATATTAAGCCACACACCCTGATGTAGCCAATCCTCATGGAGCTTACAGTAGGCCCTGTACTAAGAACCCTGTAAGCTCTTGGAGGATTGGCTACATCAGGGGGTGTGGCCTAATATGCAAAGGAGCTCCTGCTGCAAAAATGCCCTGTATTTGCATATTAAGCCACACACCCTGATGTAGCCAATCCTCATGGAGCTTACAGTAGGCCCTGTACTAAGAACCCTGTAAGCTCTTGGAGGATTGGCTACATCAGGGGGTGTGGCCTAATATGCAAAGGAGCTCCTGCTGCAAAAAAAAAGCCCTGGGTTTTTCTAACCAATCCTCCAGAATTCTATTTTTCTTTCAAGCAGGCAGCCATGTTGGTCTGAAGACACAGAAAAAAGTTTGAGTCCAGTGGCAGCTTGAAGACCAACAAAGTTTATTCCGGGTAGAACCTTTTGTGTGCTTGCCCACTTTCTCAAGATACTCTTGGGCTTCTTCAAGCATTACAGATGTGTTACAGATGGGTTAGCTGTTAGATGGGTTAGTTGTCAAGAAGTGATAACTAGTCAAGATGCATAAATACCTTTGCAATAGATGCAGCTAAGATTAGATTAAGGCCATCGCTAAAACCTGTGAAAAGCAGCAATTTAGCATAACAGCCTAACGAAAGAGCTACAAACAGATGCAAGAATTGAACAGCGATTAGTCAAGATGCATAAATAATTTTGCCACAGATATAGCTAAGATTAGATTAAGGCCATCGGTAAAACTAGTGAATAGTGGCAAATTAGCATAACAGCCTAACGAAAGGGTTACAAACAGATGCAAGAACTGAACATTAGCATGTGTTGATGAGATAAGAAACCTGATGTCCCTGTTAAGCCCTTGGGGGCGTTCCATTGTCCTGGGTATTGTAATGACTTGTAATTCTGCAATCTAGTCTGTTTCTGAAATTCCTCTGCAATAAAACAGCTACTTTGAGGTCTCCCATTGAATGTCCTCCTGGAAGGATGTTTTACAGGTTTCCCAGTCTTGTGATTCTTGAGGTCAGACTTGTAGTCCACCTATCCTTAGGCATAGGGTTTGACCTGTTTACCCTATGAAAAGAACTGATAATTGGCAGTCTTTTACAGAAATTCGCATCTGCCACCACTGTTGTTACATTTTTGTCTCCATTTAGCAAGATCATGAGGAGGAAGACAGAAAGGGCTGCATCAGTACTTCGTTCTTGCGGCCCTTTGGTGTAAAGTTTAAGTGCACAGACTCTTATCTGGGAGAACTGGGTTTGATTCCCCACTCCTACATGCAGCTGCTGCTTGGGTCAGCCACGAGTTCTCTCAAGGCTGTTCTGCTCAAGAGCAGTTTCTGTCAGGGCTCTCTCAGCCCCACCTACCTCACCAGGTGTCTGTTGCGGGGAGGGGAAGGGAAAGGGGATCGTAAACCGCTCTGAGACTTCTGCAGGTAGCGAAGGGTGGAGTATAAATCCAATCTCTTATTTTCTTCTTCTTCATTAACTCGACTCATTTGCATAGGCCACACCCCTCTGACATCACTAGAAGGTGGATGCAAATTCTATCAGCTCAGCATCTACCGTAAAATGCTTCTTGAATTGTCATAATAAATTGCTATCATAATTGTCATAATAAAACCTGACCCCTCTCATACTTTTAAAAAATTATTCTCTCCAATGTGGCCAAAGTGGCATGATGAAGATTTCCATCTTTCTGCTTTATATGTTTTGGGGAGGGGGGAGATTAGAAAGTTTGTCAGATCTTAAGAGTACAGGAAAATCCTCACAGGGGCCTTAAACAATAGAACAAGTATTGTGTGTGTGTGTGTGGGGGGGGGGGGGGGGTAAGAAAGAACACAATAAAATTTAGCGGTTCTGGAGCTCTGCTTCTGCCCAAAATGAGGCCTTGTTTTTTAAAAGTTACTTTCTGGATTCTGAGCCCCCCCCCTTCCTTTCCTGTTCTTTTTGAAATTTAACAAAAAAAAAAATTAAACCCACACCCTATCCTACCTGAGCTGTTGTGAAAATAAAATTCTCCACTGAGTTAAAAACATAAGAGATCTCCGCTGAGTTAAGAACATAAGAGAAGCCATATCGGATCAGGCCAACAGCCCATCCAGTCCAACCCTCTGTGTCACACAGTGGCCAGAACCCAGATGCCCTCAGGAGGTCCATCAGTGGGGCCAGGACATGAGAACATAAGAGAAGCCATGTTGGATCAGCCAATGGCCCATCCAGTCCAACACTCTGTGTCACAGAAGAACATAAGAGAAGCCATGCTGGATCAGGCCAATGGCCCCTCCAGTCCAACACTCTGTGTCACATAAGAACATAAGAGAAGCCACGTTGGATCAGGCCAGTGGCCCCTCCAGTCCAACACTCTGTGTCACACATAAGAACATAAGAGAAGCCATGTTGGATCAGGCCAATGGCCCATCCAGTCCAACATTCTGTGTCACATAAGAACATGAGAGAAACCATGTTGGATCAGGCCAATGGCCCATACAGTCCAACACTCTGGGTCACAGAGTGGCCAAAACCCAGGTGCCCTCAGGAGGTCCACCAGCAGGGCCAGGACTCCAGAAGCCGTCCCACTATTGCCTCCCCCCAAGCACCAAGAAGACAGAGCATCACTGCTCCAGGCATAAGAACATAAGAGAAGCCATGTTGGATCAGGCCAACAGCCCATCCAGTCCAACACTCTGGGTCACAGAGTGGCAAAAACCCAGGTGTCCCCAGGACTCCAGAAGCCCTCCCACTGTTGCCCCCCTCCCAAGCACCAAGAATACAGAGCATCCCTGCCCCAGACATAAGAACATAAGTGAAGCCGTTGGATCAGGCCAACA
This sequence comes from Heteronotia binoei, assembly GCF_032191835.1. NCBI lineage: Eukaryota > Metazoa > Chordata > Lepidosauria > Squamata > Gekkonidae > Heteronotia > Heteronotia binoei. Next base: position 11,088,468 of record NC_083243.1, on the reverse strand, counting down.
GCTCATCCAGTCCAGCCTTTTGTGTCACACTGTGGCTGAAAAACCAGGTGCCATCAGGAGGTCCACCAGCAGGGCCAGAACTCCAGAAGCCCTCCCACTGTTTCCTCCCCCACCAAGCACCAAGAATACAGAGCATCCCTGCCCCAGACATAAGAACATAAGAGAAGCCATGTTGGATCAGGCCAATGGCCCATCCAGTCCAACGCTCTCTGTCACATAAGAACATAAGAGAAGCCATGTTGGATCAGGCCAATGGCCCATCCAGTCCAACACTCTCTGTCACACAGTGGCCAATAAAACCAGGTTCCATCAGGAGGTCCACCAACGGGGCCAGAACTCCAGAAGCCCTCCCACTGTGACCCCCAAGACCAAGAATACAGAGCATAACTGCACAGAGTTCCATCAATACCCTACATCAGTGGTCCCCAACCTTTTTGGAACCAGGGTCTGGTTTTGTGGAAGACAATTTTTCTACGGACAGGGGGAGCGATGGTTTCGGGATAATACAATTGTGCACTTTATTTCTATTAGTTTGGTGTAGTGGTTAAGTGTGTGGACTCTTTTCTGGGAGAACCGGGTTTGATTCCCCACTCCTCCACTCGCAGCTGCTCTGGCAGAGCTGTCCTTGAAAGAGTGGGTTTTGTCAGAGCTCTCTCAGCCACACCTACCTCCCAGGACGTCTGCTGTGGGGGAGGAAGGTAAAGGAGATTGTGAGCCGCTCTGAGACTCTGAGATTTGGAGTGGAGGGTGGGATATAAATCCAGTGTTGTCATTGTGTTACATCGTAATATGTAATGTAATAATTATACAGGTGTTGGGGACCCCTGGCCTACATGGCTAATAGCCACTGATGGACCTCTGCTCCAGATGTTGATCCAATCCCCTCTTGAAGCTGGCTAGGCTTGCAGCCGCCACCACCTCCTGGGGCAATGAATTCCATGCGTTAATCACTCTTGGGGGGGGGGGGGGAGGGGAGAACGACTTCCCTTCATCCGACTGCCCAGCCATTTCAGGGAGGGCCCACGAGTTCTTGCCTTGTGAGAAAGGGAGCAAAGGACTTCTGTCTCTACCCCTCTCCAACCACCGGGCCCTCTTCTTACCCGGGATTTCTCAACCCAGAATTGGCAACCCTCCGGCGCTTCCTCCCCTTTTCCCCCTCCTGCCAGCCGCTTCCGCCTGACAGGCTGCCGGGCCTGGTGACGCACGGCTCGGGGTGCCCAATGGAGAAAGCGCCGGGCGGTGGGAAGCTATAAAAGTGGGGCGATCGCGGTGGGGCAAAAAGAGTCTGGCGGAGGGCGCCTCCGAAGGAGGAGCAGCGGGAGGAAGAGGGGCACGGCCGTCGCCTTTCCAGGGTCCCTCTTAGGGCGACGTCTGCTTTGCCCACCTCCGGCGGCCGGGCGGGCTTTCCAAAAGAGGGCGCACGAGGGCTCTCCAAAAGCGCTTTTTGCGCGCCGGGGACGCTTTTTTGCGCGTCCGGTTGGGGATCCCCGTTCCGAGTTGCCCCGACCGACAGCGGAGGGGAGGATTCCGCCCGGGCCGATGGAGAAGCTCAAGCGGCGGGAGCAGCCGCTGCGCTCCGCCAACTGCAACTGCTACGGGCCGGCGGAGAAGCCGCCTCCCGGGGAGGCCGCCCGCGGGCCGAGGGCGCCCGAGAGCTGGAAGGAAGAGCGGACGCGCAGCGAGGAGGACAACGAGCTCCACCTGCCCAGCCTGACGGCCGCCTACGCCACCATCCTGCGCGCCCTGGGCGAGGACCCCCAGCGGCAGGGGCTGCTGAAGACCCCCTGGAGGGCCGCCACCGCCATGCAGTTCTTCACCAAGGGCTACCAGGAGACCATCACAGGTGGGCGAGGGCCTGGCGCTCTCCCTGCGCGGCTCTCCCTTTGCGCCCGTTTCACAGACGCGCGACTGAGGCTTAGTCGGGTCCGAGTTTAGGGGAGCTTAGGGGAGGGACGGTGGCTCAGTGGCAGAGCATCTGCTTGGGAAGCAGAAGGTCCCAGGTTCAATCTCTGGCATCTCCAACTAAAAAGGGTTCAGGCAAATAGGCATGAAAAGCCTCAGCTGGAGACCCTGGAGAGCAGGAGGGACGGTGGCTCAGCGGCAGAGCATCTGCTTGGGAAGCAGAAGGTCCCAGGTTCAATCCCTGGCATCTCCAACTAAAAAGGGTCCAGGCAAAGAGGTGTTTAAAACCTCCGCTTGAGACCCTGGAGAGCCGCTGCCAGTCTGAGAAGACAATACTGACTTTGATGGACCAAAGGTCTGATTCAGTATAAGGCAGCTTCATATGTTCATATGTTCATGTATGAGTTGGTCTGGGGTGGGGTGGGGTGGGGTGGGGGGTGGACTCCGATCCAGGGCTCCTTCTTGGATTTGGGAGACCCACGTGCCAATCCTCAGTTGATGATGGTGGCGGCGCGCTGGGGGGACCATGGGCCCGTCACAGTCTCCGGCTAAGAGAAGAGCCGCAGCCTTGAAGGAGGCAGGGGCGGCCAAACTGTGGCTCAGGAACCACGTGCGGCTCTTTCGCGCGTATTGTGTGGCTCTCAAAGCTCCCGCAACCTTGTGGGCTGCCTCGGAGAAGGCGTTTCGCTCTTTCAAGCACTTCCACGTGAAGCCTTCGTGGGCTCTCTAAGCACGCTTCGTCGGGCGAGGAATTGGGCGCAGTGAGCAGAGCCGTGCGTAGCTGGTAGGCAGCGGCTCAGAATGCAAAAAAAAAAAAAAATGTACAGATTGAAGAACCAGTGGCAGAATAGTAAAATTAACAAATCGAGCAAAGGTTTGCTCGATTTGTTAATTTTACTCTTCTGTCCTTGGATCGTATATTTGTACCATTTTTGCATTCTTAAACCACTGGCCTACGTGATGGCTATATATTGAGCCAGTTTGGTGTAGTGGTTAAGTGTGCGGACTCTTATCTGGGAGAATGGGGTTTGATTCCCCACTCCTCCACTTGCAGCTGCTGGAATGGCCTTGGGTCAGCCATAGCTCTGGCAGAGGTTGTCTTTGAAAGGGCAGCTGCTGTGAGAGCCCTCTCAGTCCCACCCACCTCACAAGGTGTCTGTTGTGGGGGAGGAAGGGAAAGAAGATTGTGAGCCGCTCTGAGACTCTTCGGAGTGGAGGGCGGGATATAAATCCAATATCATCTTCTTCTTTTACTGTTCTGTCATTTTGTTCTTTAATCTGTACCATGTTGCATTCTAAACCACTGTCTTGCCTGCTATATGGAGCTCTGCTCACTGTACCAGATTTCTTGTGTGATGAAGTGTGCTTAGAGAGGGCAGGAAAGCTTACCTTATGAATAAAACTAAGTTGGTCTTAAAGGCGCAGTCGACTCCTATTTTGTTCTGAGACTTAGTCAGTTAGTCTGGGGTGGGGGGTGCACCCCGATCCAGAGCTCCTTCTTGGATTTGGGAGACCCACGTGCCAATCCTCAGTTGATCATGGTGGCGGCGCGCTGGGGGACCATGGGCCAGTCACAGTCTCAGGCTAAGAGAAGAGCCACAGCCTGAAGGAGTTAATGCAGGGCGGCCAAACTGTGGCTCAGGAACCACGTGTGGCTCTTTCGCACGTATTGTGTGGCTCTCAGAGCTCCCGCCACCTTGTTGGCTGCCTTGGAGAAGGCATTTCGCTCTTTAAAGCACTTTTACAAGCCGAGCCAACCCAGTGGCTTGGAGAATGCATTTCAAGTTAAAGTTGCTTTCTTTCCACCTCCTAATCAGTTTTCCCTTCCTTCCTTCCTGTATTGCAGCTCTCAAATGTCTTGTCTTTCGGCTCTCAAACAGGAGGGCCAGTTTGGTGTAGCGGTTAAGTGTGCTGACTCTTATCTGGGAGAACCGGGTTTGATTCCCCACTCCTCCACTTGCACCTGCTGGGGTGGCCTTGGGTCAGACGTAGCTCTCGAGGGAGTTGTCCTTGAAAGGGCAGCTTCTGGGAGAGCTCTCTCAGCCCCACCCACCTCACAGAGCGTCTATTGCTCTCAAGGGAGTTGTCCTTGAAAGAGCAGGTTCTGGGAGAGCTCTCTCAGCCCCACCAACCTCACAGGGTGTCTGTTGCTCTTGAGGGAGTTGTCTTTGAAAGGGCAGGTTCTGGTAGAGTGCTCTCAGCCCCACCCACCTCACAAGGTGCCTGTTGTGGGGGAGAAAGATAAAGGAGATTGTTAGCCGCTCTGAGATTCGAAGTGGAGGGTGGGATATAAATCCAATATCATCATAATCATCATCTAATACTCATTACTTGAGGCTCTCAAACATCTGATGTTTATTCTATGTGGCTCTTAGGTCAACCAAGTTTGGCTACCTCTGAGTTAACAGCAGTGCCTGAAAGAGTTAACATTTGTGGCCGGCGGAGGAGTTCTCAGTCAGGAGACCTGATCTCTGTAGTCTGGAGAGGAGCTGTAATTCCAAGGGATCCCCAGGTCCCGCCTGGAGGTTGGCATCACTGCCTGGAACTGAAGAAGCGAGCAGCGACTTGCAAATTAGCCAAGAGTCCAGTAGCGCCTTTTAAGACTAACACGTTTGATTGTAATGTAAGCTTTCGAGAAACACAGCTCTCTTCGTCAGATGTGTGGAGGGGATGTGTCTGACCCTCTGTGCATCTGAAGAAGAGACCTGTGTTTCTCAAAAGCTTACATTACGATAAAATGCGATAAGTCTTAAAGGTGCTACTGGACGCTTTGCTGTTTCGCAGCAACAGACCAACACGGTGAACTCTGGATCTGTGCCACAAAAGTGGTTAGTCTTTAAAGTGCTCTTTTCTGCTGCTAGCATGGCGCCCCATTTTGACCTGTCTTAACCTACACTTCCTTGCAGATGGGTAGGTAAAGTGGAGGAGCAGAGACCTGGGGTAAGCCACTATGGGTGCCCCGCAAGGAGAGAGAAGGGCTATAAGTGAATTAAAAAATAAGTTCTGGCTAGAACTGGGAGCTGAGAAGACCTGGATTCGAACCCTATTGTTGGCACAGAAGCACTTCACTGAAATGGTCTTGGGCAGAGGTGGAATTCTAGCAGGAGCTCCTTTGCCTATTAGGCCACACACCCCTGATGTAGCCAAACCTCCAAGAGCTTACAAAAAAGAGCCTTGTAAGCTCCAGGAGAATTGGCTGCACCAGGGGTGTGTGGCCTAATAGGCAAAGGAGCTCCTGCTAGAATGCCACCCCTGGTGTTGGGAAGTTTCCAGAATATTCTGGCAGAGTAGGTGGGTGGTGTTTTGCTTCCCTCCAAGTCATGGGACAGCAAATATGGGCTGCCAGGAGTCCAGAGAATGGGGTGGAACAGTGGACATCTTCATTCCTAACTCTCTAGTGGGCTGCATTCCATGTAGATAGATCCAGATGGGGAGCCGTGTTGGTCTGAAACAACATGACAAAGTAGGAATCCAGTAGCACCTGTAAGACCAACAAAGTTTTATTCAGAATGTAACACAGACTTGCAACTAATAGAGCATTTAACAGACTGCATTTATTGCCTTACGGCACTCTCACCATCATTCTCCCATTCTGACATTTTACTATTTTATTGGTTTCCCACGCAAATGCTATCCAGACCAGACGTTCTTGCAATTTCTTAATTTCACCGTTCTGCCATTGGATTCTAACTTTGTGCCACTTCACGGGGCTTTTCTTTGTAGCAGGAACTCCTCTGCATATTAGGCCACGCACCCCTGATGTAGCCAGTCCTCCCAAGAGCTTACAGTAGGCCCTGTAAGAAGAGGATTGGCTACATCAGAGGGGTGTGGCCTAATATGCAAAGGAGTTCCTGCTAAAAAAAAAGGTGCCCTGCCACTTTGTATTCTTAATCCCTGCCTACCAGCTATATGTTAGCTCGGCTCGCTGTACCCCATTTCGTTGTCTGAAGAAGTCTGCATGCATATGAAAGTTTACATTCTGAGTAAAACTTGGTTGGCTTAAAGGTGCTACTGGACTCCTACTACTTTGGTAGGAGTCAGTTTGGTGTAGTGGTTAAGTGTGCGGACTCTTATCTGGGAGAACCGGGTTTGATTCCCCACTCCTCCACTTGCACCTGCTGGAATGGCCTTGGGTCAGCCAGAGCTCTCTTATCTGGGAGAACCGGGTTTGATTCCCCACTCCTCCACTCGCAGCTGCTGGGATGGCCTTGGGTCAGCCATAGCTCTGGCAGAGGTTGTCCTTGAAAGGGCAGCAGCTGTGAGAGCCTCTCAGCCCCACCCACCTCACAGGGTGCCTGTTGTGGGGGGAGAAGATATGGGAGATTGTAAGCTGCTCTGAAACTCTGTCCTTGAAGGGGCAGCTGCTGTGAGAGCCCTCTCAGCCCCACCCACCTCACAGGGTGCCTGTTGTGGGGGGAGAAGATATGCGAGATTGTAAGCTGCTCTGAAACTCTGTCCTTGAAGGGGCAGCTGCTGTGAGAGCCCTCTCAGCCCCACCCACCTCACAGGGTGCCTGTTGTGGGGGGAGAAGATATGGGAGATTGTAAGCTGCTCTGAGACTCTGTCCTTGAAGGGGCAGCTGCTGTGAGAGCCCTCTCAGCCCCACCCACCTCACAGGGTGCCTGTTGTGGGGGGAGAAGATATGCGAGATTGTAAGCTGCTCTGAAACTCTGTCCTTGAAGGGGCAGCTGCTATGAGAGCCCTCTCAGCCCCACCCACCTCACAGGGTGCCTGTTGTGGGAGGAGAAGATATGGGAGATTGTAAGCTGCTCTGAGACTCCGTCCTTGAAAGGGCAGCTGCTGTGAGAGCCCTCTCAGCCCCACCCACCTCACAGGGTGTCTGTTGTGGGGGGAGAAGATATGGGAGATTGTAAGCTGCTCTGAAACTCTGTCCTTGAAGGGGCAGCTGCTGTGAGAGCCCTATCCAGCCCCACCCATCTCACAGGGTGTCTCTTGTGGGGGGAGAAGATATGGGAGATTGTAAGCTGCTCTGAGACTCTGTCCTTGAAGGGGCAGCTGCTGTGAGAGCCCTCTCAGCCTCACCCACCTCACAGGGTGTCTCTTGTGCGGGGAGAAGATATGGGAGATTGTAAGATGCTCTGAGACTCTGTCCTTGAAAGGGCAGCTGCTGTGAGAGCCCTCTCAGCCTCACCCACCTCACAGGGTGTCTGTTCTGAGGGAGGAAGGGAAAGGAGATTGTAAACCGATCTGAGACTCTGTCCTTGGAAGGGCAGCTGCTGTGAGAGCCCTCTCAGCCTCACCCACCTCACAGGGTGTCTGTTCTGAGGGAGGAAGGGAAAGGAGATTGTAAACCGATCTGAGACTCTGTCCTTGAAAGGGCAGCTGCTGTGAGAGCCCTCTCAGCCTCACCCACCTCACAGGGTGTCTGTTCTGAGGGAGGAAGGGAAAGGAGATTGTAAACCGATCTGAGACTCTGTCCTTGAAAGGGCAGCTGCTGTGAGAGCCCTCTCAGCCTCACCCACCTCACAGGGTGTCTGTTCTGAGGGAGGAAGGGAAAGGAGATTGTAAACCGATCTGAGACTCTGTCCTTGAAAGGGCGGCTGCTGTGAGAGCCCTCTCAGCCTCACCCACCTCACAGGGTGTCTGTTCTGAGGGAGGAAGGGAAAGGAGATTGTAAACCGATCTGAGACTCTGTCCTTGAAAGGGCAGCTGCTGTGAGAGCCCTCTCAGCCTCACCCACCTCACAGGGTGTCTGTTCTGAGGGAGGAAGGGAAAGGAGATTGTAAACCGATCTGAGACTCTGTCCTTGAAAGGGCGGCTGCTGTGAGAGCCCTCTCAGCCTCACCCACCTCACAGGGTGTCTGTTCTGAGGGAGGAAGGGAAAGGAGATTGTAAACCGATCTGAGACTCTGTCCTTGGAAGGGCAGCTGCTGTGAGAGCCCTCTCCAGCCCCACCCGCCTCACAGGGTGTCTGTTGTTGGGGGAGAAGATACAGGAGATTGTAAGCCACTCTGAGTCTGTTTCAGAGAGAAGGGTGGGGTATAAATCTGCAATTCTTCTTCTTCTTTGTTCTATATTTGGACTGCCTCTCTTCTCCATCCACATGATCCAGCCGTCTCTTCTTCCCTGAGAGCTACAGGATGGGAATGATATAGAGTAGGATTGTTGAACTCAGGAGGGCCGGATGTGACATGAATGAGACCTTATTGGGCCGGGTCATGTTGGGTTGGGCTGACCCATGTTGGGCCGGGCTATGTGTGCACCTATTTAAGATTAGGTAGCAGAGATACAAATATTCTAAATACAAACACAAATATATATCTTTTTTAAAAAAACTTAAAACATGCTTAAAACATTAGCACTCGTTGGTCTTAAAGGTGCTTTCTTTGTATCTCTCCCATGGGATCCAGGGAACTGGGCAAAGGAAGCTCTGGCTCTTTCCTTCCTTCCCCAGGGGCCATGAGAGGGAGGAGTCTCAGCCAATAGAAGGAAGAGAGGCTTGGCTCAATAGCTCCACTGTGAAGTTGAGAGAGCTTGGCAAAGCAAGCTCTCCCTCCCCCTTCCTTCCCAAGGGAGGAGCCTCAGCCAGTGGAGAAAACAGAGGTTTTGCTCTGTAGCTCCTGTGCAATTGAGCAAGCCTTGCAAAGCAAGCTGTGATTCAGAAGGAAGCAAGAGAGAGGGAAAAGGAAGCAGATGACAGCCAGTTGCTCAGGGGCCGGATAGGAGTCCTCCAGTGGCCTGACTCGGCCCCCGAACTGCATTTATTTATTTTTATTTTATATTATTTGATTTATATCCTGCCCTCCTCGCCGAAGCAGGCTCAGGGCAGCTCACGACATAAAACACCACATAATTAAAACAATACATATTATAAAAAAGTACATTCTGCCTTAGGGACCGTCTCTCCCCACATGTTTCCTAGAGGGTGCTCAGATCGGGATCACAAAATCTATTAGTAATCCCCGGGCCGAAGGAGGCCCGATTAAAATCCCCCAGAGACAGGGCCTTCTCAATTACAGCCCCCTGCTGGTGGAACCAACTGCCAGAGGAAGTGAGGGCCTTGCGGAACCTCACACAGTTCCGCAGGGCCTGCAAGACTGTCCTCTTCCGGCTGCCATTTAATTGACACGGCACCGGTATTTAAGGGAAGTCAAAGAAGGCCGTCGCCACTGGAATAGCACCAATCCAATGTTCCAGGGGTGGCCAATGGTAGCTCTCCAGATGTTTTTTGCCTACAACTCCCATCAGCCCCAGCCAGCATGGCCAATGGCCAGGGCTGATGGGAGTTGTAGGCAAAAAACATCTGGAGAGCTACCGTTGGCCACCCCTGCAATATTCTAACTGTTTTAACCATTGAATATCTTGTTTTATTGTTGAATGTGTAATTTTAATACTTATGAATTTTAATTCTTTGTTGGGATTTTATGTTGTAAGCGGCCCTGAGCTTGCTTCGGCGGGGAGGGCGGGGATATAAATCAAATCGAATCAATAAAGAAATAAAATTATACATTCGATAATTAAATCGGCATGTTTGACATCCCTGATATAGAGTCCCTGTGGTGTAGAAGTCAGGGGTTCAGAGTAGGTTCTGGAAGACCTGGGTTCAAATCTCCAGTCTGCCCTGAAGCTCACTGAGTGACCTCGGGCCAGTCCGTCAGCCTCACCTCACAGGGTGTTGTGGGCAAAACGTAGGCAGGGAGTACCCTCAACCTGTGAAGTTGCCCTATTCAGGCCCTTGATCCATCAACGTCTGTAGTGTCTACTCAGATGGGCTGCAGCTTCCCTTGGGCAAAAGGCTTCCATGTCACCTGCTGCTGGATGATTTAACAGAGGCACTAAACCTCTGAAACCCCGAGCCAGGAGGCAACATCAGGGGAAGGCCTCTCCCTCTCTGCCCTGTTGTTGGCCCTCCAGAGGAACTGGCCGGCCACTGTGTGAGACAGGAGGCTGGACTAGATGGACCCTCACTGGTCTGATCCACCAGGACTCTCCTTATGTTCTTATCAGGGGAAGTCCTCAGTCTCTCTGCCCTGTTGCTGACCTTCCAGAGGAACTGGCCGGCCACTGTGTGAGACAAGAGGCTGGACTAGATGGACTACTGGTCTGATCCACCAGGACTCTCCTTATGTTCTTATCAGGGGAAGTCCTCAGTCTCTCTGCCCTGTTGCTGACCTTCCAGAGGAACTGGCCGGCCACTGTGTGAGACAAGAGGCTGGACTAGATGGACTACTGGTCTGATCCACCAGGACTCTCCTTATGTTCTTATCAGGGGAAGTCCTCAGTCTCTCTGCCCTGTTGTTGTCCCTCCAGAGCAGGGGTCCTCAAACTTTTTAAATAGGGGGCCAGTTCATTGTCCCTCAGACTGTTGGAGGGCCAGACTACCGTTACTGCACAAGGCCGTGGGCCATCAGTTCTCCGTCTTCTGCATCTCTCTCCCTTCCCCACACCACACACCCTGGCCTGGGAACTCACCTCACTTCGGTATCACCTCACACTCTGTCTCCGCCGGCTCAGCCCAGTGCCGGAAGTGTGCGTTGCTAACGCGAGTTTAGGCCGAACATCACTTCCGGTCTAATTTTGCCATAACCCGGCGGGCCGCATAAACGTCCTCAGCGGGCCGCATCTGGCCCACGGGCCGTAGTTTGAGAACCCCTGCTCCAGAGGAACTGGCTGGCCACTGTGTGAGACAGGATGCTGGACTAGATGGACTACTGGTCTGATCCAGCAGGGCTCTTCTGATGTTCGTATGAAGGCCTTGGCCTCTCTGCCCTGTTGCTGACCTTCCAGAGGAACTGGCCGGCCACTGTGTGAGACAGGAGGCTGGACTAGATGGACCCTCACTGGTCTGATCCACCAGGACTCTCCTTATGTTCTTATCAGGGGAAGTCCTCAGTCTCTCTGCCCTGCTGCTGACCTTCCAGAGGAACTGGCTGGCCACTGTGTGAGACAGGAGACTGGACTAGATGGACTACTGGTGCTTAATGTAAAAACTGCGTAGAATAAAAGTCAGACGTTTGAGAGCTGCAAGACATGAACACAAATCTTTTTTAAAACTCGTAATACCTTCTTTGCACAGAAAGATAAAATAGATATGTATGCAATTTACAATGAGACCATGCTAGAAGGAGACTTAAAAAAACAAAAAGACCAAAAAGCTGGAAACAACAGTCCCCATAAGACCAGCATAGGGAAAGGTTTGGGAACTATTTTTTGGTACCAGTGGTAGAAGGAAACATACATGTGCATCAGTGCTTAGTTCTTGTGGCCCTTTTTTACATGTCCAGGGTTAGGCAGCAATTTTTCTCCAGGCCACTTTGGCTAGGGATCCTTGAGAGTTTGTTACTTTTTTCTTTTTGCCCTCTTCTGGACTCAGAGGAAGGCTCACTGGGTGTGTGTGGGAGGGGAGGTACTTGGGAATTTCCTGCATTGTGCAGGGGGCTGGACTCGATAATCCTGGAGGTCCCTTCCAACTCGATGATTCTATGATGCTGTTCATTCTACGGAGCTCAAAAGAAGCGCAATTGTGCTTTCCCTCTGAACAGAAAGTGACAGGTCCAAGGTCACCCGGTAAGGTTTCCAGATGAACAAATATTTGAATCCGGGTTTTCTGGGTCCCAGGCCAAGAGTTCAACTTCTGCAGTACTCTAGTTGTGTCACGGGCAGTGTTCCCTCTAAGCTGAGTTCGTGTGAGCTAGCTCACAGTTTTTTAGCCTCCGGCTCCTACATTTTTGCCTTAGCTCACGAAGGATGACCCCCAGAGCAAACCCAAAGCTGAATTGCTTGCTCACAACTCTGATAGCTCACGAAGTGGAATTTTTCCTCACAAGACTCCTCTGTAGAATTTTTGCTCACAAGGCTGCACAGCTTAGAAGGGAGTATTGGTACTGGGGTATCTCCAGTTTAAAACCTCCCAGTTTAAACTCTTTACATGTAAGTTGGGAAAGTTGGTAGAAACCATTATCAAGGACGGAATGAGTAGGCGCATTGATGAACACAAGTTATTAAGGAAGACTCAGCATGGGTTCTGTAAAGGAAGATCTTGCCTCACTTAACCTGTTAGAGTTCTTTGAGGGGGTGAACAAACATGTGGACAAAGGGGACCCGATAGATGTTGTTTACCTTGACTTCCAGAAAGCTTTTGATAAAGTTCCTCAACAAAGGCTCCTTAGAAAGCTTGAGAGTCATGGAGTAAAAGGACAGATCCTCTTGTGGATCAAAAACTGGCTAATTAATAGGAAGCAGAGAGTGAGTGTAAATGGGCAGTCTTCGCAGTGGAGGACGGTAAGCAGTGGAGTGCCGCAGGGCTCAGTACTGGGTCCCATGCTCTTTAACTTGTTCATTATTGACTTGGAGTTGGGAGTAAGCAGTGAAGTGGCCAAGTTTGCAGATGACACTAAATTGTTCAGGGTGGTGAGAACCAGAGAGGATTGTGAGGCACTCCAAAGGGATCTGTTGAGGCTGGGTGAGTGGGCGTCAACATGGCAGATGCGGTTCAGTGTGGCCAAGTGCAAAGTAATGAACATTGGGGCCAAAAATCCCAGCTACAAATACAAGTTGATGGGGTGTAAACTCGCAGACACTGACCAAGAGAGAGAACTTGGGGTCATGGTAGATAACTCACTGAAAATGTCAAGACAGTGTGCGGCTGCAATAAAAAAGGCCAACGCCATGCTGGGAATTATTAGGAAGGGAACTGAAAACAAATCAGCCAGTATCATAATGCCCCTGTATAAATCAATGGTGCAGTCTCATTTGAAATACTGTGTACAATTTTGGTCACCGCACCTCAAAAAGGATATTATAGCATTGGAAAAAGTGCAGAAAAGGGCAACTAGAATGATTAAAGATTTGGAACACTTTCCCTATGAGGAAAGGTTAAAACGCTTGGGGCTCTTTAGCTTGGAGAAACATCGACTGCGAGGTGACATGATAGAGATTTACAAGATTATGCATGGGATGGAGAAAGAAGAGAAAGAAGTCCTTTTCTCCCTTTCTCACAATACAAGAACTCGTGGGCAGTCAATGAAATTGCTGAGCCAGTCGGGTTAGAACGGATAAAGGAAGTCCTTCTTCACCCAAAGGGTGATTAACATGTGGAATTCACTGCCACAGGAGGTGGTGGCGGCTACAGGCATAGCCAGCTTCAAGAGGGGATTGGATAAAAATATGGAGCAGAGGTCCATCAGTGGCTATTAGCCACTGTGTGTGTATGTGTGTATTTGGCCACTGTGTGACAGAGTGTTGGACTGGATGGGCCATTGGCCTGATCCAACATGGCTTCTCTTATGTTCTTAGACCCGGCCCTCATAACAAATGAGTTTGAAACCTGTGACCTAGAAGCTTTGCTTCGTGCTCCAAAATGTTCTACTTGCCTGCGACTTCAGAGTCTATTTTCTGTGTAGGAGACTCCGAAGCGAGCGTTGGATAAATATTGGCTCTTCCGCCTGGCTGCTTCTTTCGTGCGGCATATTGGCTTGGCCTCCGTGGGGAAAAACTCGTGAAGTGGAGCCAGTTTGCTTAGGGATAAGTGTTACGCTCTGTTTATGAAACGCCAGATGGCAACGTGGCTGTCCGACCTACCAGGGACTAGAGCAGATTCACTTCGCTTTCAGCCCGTGGGCTTTCTGAGAATCCGGGCGGCAAATGTTTACAATGCCACCACGTCATGGGTGGATTAGTATGAAGGAACTCCGGCTCTTAGAAGCTCTGAGAATAAAACACTTAACGGGAACAATCCCTGTCTAGACGTTGCCCTTGGACGGTGGAAGCTTGCTGGGCCAGTCACATGACGACCTCGGCCTTTCCTACCTCACAGGGTTGAAGTGAGCACAAAATGTCAGCACAAAATGTCTGCGTAAAATGGAGGAATGGAGAATTAATTTAAGTCAAGACGGTCGAACGTCGCCATGTTTTTGTTTAATCTCTCTTTGCTCCAGTTGCTCATATGCGCAGCTGTGGAAACAAGAAAAAATACCAGAGAAATGGGACTGGATCAAGAAAGTTTTATCGTGGAGTGAGATGGACAAATTAACTAGAACTCTGAGACTATGATTTAGATATATTTAAAAAGGAGTGGAAGAAATTTAAAGAATATATGGAGAAAGAGTGGAATGTAAAAAGACATTGGACAATTTTTTAGTATTAATGAGAAAAAAAATATTGAACTTTGATCGGTTAGTAGTACCTTTAGTATTAAATTTAAATCGGGGAAGTCAACATTGGAGGGTTTCTGTACTAACCATATGGGTTAGTACAGAAAATTTATAAATAAGTTTTGTAACCGTATGTTATCAATAAATTGTTAAAACACAGTTGCTTGTGCACGGAGAGAGCGGGCACACAGCTTTTATTTTATTTATTTATTGAAGACGCGTAGTGGCAGCCTTTCTACCTTACGGGAGCTCAAGATGGCCAATGATTTAAACAGTTTAAAAACCCTCGTAAAACGCACTAATCAGGACTAACCCATAGATTGAAACTACCTTTAAACAGAAGAAACTAGTCAAATGCCATCATAAATAAAACTGTCTTCAGCTGCCTCCTAAATATTGTTTTATGTTATGTTTATGTTTATTAGATTTATATCCCGCCCTCCCCGCCAGTAAAATCTGGAATGTATAAATTAAAATAAATAATTGAACATATGAACATATGAAGCTGCCTTATACTGAATCAGACCCTGGGTCCATCAAAGTCAGTATTGTCTACTTAGACTGGCAGCGGCTCTCCAGGGTCTCAAGCTGAGGTTTTTCACACCTATTTGCCTGGACCCTTTTAGTTGGAGATGCCGGGGATTGAACCTGGGACCTTCTGCTTCCCAAGCAGATGCTCTACCACTGAGCCACCGTCCCTCCCCCCCAAAATGAGAACAGTTAAAAACAATCTGGCGCCAATATCAGTTGACAATATTATTGAAAGTGAGAGAGCTCGTTTACTGAAAGTGAGGGAACCAGGCTCACCTCCCTGGGGAACCTGTTCCATACGCATGGGGCTGCCACTAAAAAGGCCCTTTCTTGGGTACCCACCAGATGAGCTGCTTTGGTGGGCGGGGCAGTCAAGAGATCTTCTCTCTGTGATCTTAGTTCCTGGGAAGAATGTGTGGGAGGAGACAGTCCTTCGGATACTCCTCCTTACTATTCTTCTCATCTTGTTGTTCTGTCTCTCCTGATCCAAGCAGCGAGGACTTCAAACAGAAGTACTAATCTAGCCTGGTTTCATCTGGAGGGAGGGAGAGGGGAAACTCTAGAAGCTTTATTTGCAAATACGGAGGTCCAGGCAAAGAGGCCTTCCTTCAGAGAAGCTGATCCACGGCCCCACATCACGTGCCAGAGATCCTGCACTCTTGACAGATTTGCATATTTGATACTAAAGTGGTGGCACAGTATATAAGAACATCAGAAGAGCCCTGCTGGATCAGACCAGTGGTCCATCTAGTCCAGCATCCTGTCTCACACAGTGGCCAACCAGTTCCTCAGGAGGGCCAACAGCAGGGCAGAGAGGCTGAGGCCTTCCTAAGAATATCAAAAGAGCCCTGCTGGATCAGACCAGTGAGGGTCCATCTAGTCCAGTCTCCTGTCTCACACATGGGCCAACCAGTTCCTCTGGAGGGCCAACAGCAGGGCCGAAAGGCTGAAACCTTCATAAGAACATCAGAAGAGCCCTGCTGGATCAGACCAGTGAGGGTCCATCTAGTCCTGCATCCTGTCTCACACAAGGGCCAACCAGTTCCTCAGGAGGGCCAACAGCAGGGCAGAGAGGCTGAAGCCTTCATAAGAGTATCAAAAGAGCCCTGCTGGATCAGACCAGTGAGGGTCCATCTAGTCCAGTCTCCTGTCTCACACATGGGCTGACCAGTTCCTCTGGAGGGCGAACGGGGCAAAGAGGCCGAGGCCTTCATAAGAACATCAGAAGAGCCCTGCTGGATCAGACCAGTGAGGGTCCATCTAGTCCAGCATCCTGTCTCACACAAGGGCCAACCAGTTCCTCTGGAGGGCCAACAACAGCGCGAAGAGGCCGAGGCCTTCCCCTGATGTTGCCTCCTGATGTTACCTCTGGATTCAGAGGATTAGTGCCTCTGAACCTCTGCCTATGGAGGTTCCTTTCAGCCACTGATAGACCCCACGTCACGTTTGGTGTAGCCAGTTTGGTGTAGTGGTTAAGTGTGCGGACTCTTATCTGGGAGAACCGGGTTTGATTCCCCACTCCTCCACTTGCACCTGCTGGAATGGCCTCGGGTCAGCCATAGCTCTGGCAGAGGTTGTCCTTGAAAGGGCAGCTGCCGTGAGAGCCCTCTCAGCCCCACCCACCTCACAGGGTGTCTTTTGTGGGGGAGGAAGGGAAAGGAGATTGTGAGCCCCTCTGAGACTCTTTGGAGTGTAGGGCGGGATATAAATCCAATATCATCTTCTTCTTATCCTCCATGAATCTATCCAATCTAATTTTAGAGCTGTTCATTCATGTGTCCATTCTTTGGCAGCGAATTCCACATTTTAATCCTTCTCGGTGTTAAGAAGTGTTTCCTTTTGTCCGTCCTGAACCTACTGTCCACCGGTGTCATTGGCTGTCCTCAAGTTCTAGTCTTTTGGGAGAGGCAGAAAAATGTCTTAACGTGACACATTAAATAGTGCAAACATTACACAGTCGGATTTTAGTTTCAGTAAGCTAAACGCAGCAGTATAGAGCACATCCCCTGAGAGCCAAACTAAGTAACTTCGTGAGGCATTTCGTATGGGCTCTGCATATAGTATCTCATACAAAAATGGTATTGTTGTTGCCTAGTAAAGCTTTGTAAATTTGGAACAAAGTCCTTAGAAATCAGCTGTTTCTCTTTCTCTGGTCTGTTTTAAGTTCTGCAATACATCCTGTGTATTAAATTTTATTCACACACACACACCATTTCTGTCAGCGGAGAACTAGCGTACAATTGGCTTTGTCTGGGACCACACGCACGCTGAGATGCCAGATTTCATTAGAGGCTGTGGTAATGGTGGCCAGAGGTCCAGTATTTGTACTTTTACTCAGTGCCGTATTCATCAGATCGAGGGGAGACGGTTTGAACCATGTCTGCCTGTCCCTCAGCGATGCTCGTATCGTACTTACCTTGCCTTCGTGCTGGTTTTGTCCTGGTTGCTGTTAAATCTTGAAGCACTATTTGTGGGTTCTCCTTGCATATGAAGCTGAACAATTCTTTCCCAGGAAACGAATTTTGGCATATTATCCCCAATCAAATTAATGATGGTTCATAAGAGCCATTTCTGTTCAGTTTGGCTTGGAGGTGGTTGTGTGGCATCTATTGCCTGATTCTGCATGGGAGGCAGTGTGGTGCAGTGGTTAGAGCAGGGGCGGCCAAACTGTGGCTCAGGAACCACATGTGGCTCTTTCACACATGGGTGGCTCTTGAAGCCACCTCCCCCATTGGCCAGCTTGGAGAAGGCATTTGTCTCTTTGAGTCACTTTCCCAAGCCAGCCAGCAACCTGGAGAATGCATTTAAAATTAAAAGTTGCTTTCTTTCCACCCCTCCCTCTGCTCTCCATTTTCCTTCCTTCCTTCAGCTCCCAGACATCTGATGTTTATCCTTCCTTCCTTCCTTCCTTCCTTCCTTCCTTCCTTCCTTCCTTCCTTCCTTCCTTCCTTCCTTCCTTCCTTCCTCTCCTAGACATCTGATGTTTATCCTCCCTTCCTTCCGCTCCCAGACATCTGATGTTTATACTCCTTTCCTTCCGCTCCCAGACATCTGATGTTTATACTCCTTTCCTTCCGCTCCCAGACATCTGATGTTTATCCTCCCTTCCTTCCTTCCGCTCCCAGACATCTGATGTTTATTCTCCCTTCCTTCCTTCCTTCCGCTCCCAGACATCTGATGTTTATCCTCCCTTCCTTCCTTCCGCTCCCAGACATCTGATGTTTATCCTCCCTTCCTTCCTTCCGCTCCCAGACATCTGATGTTTATCCTCCCTTCCTTCCGCTCCCAGACATCTGATGTTTATCCTCCCTTCCTTCCTTCCGCTCCCAGACATCTGATGTTTATCCTCCCTTCCTTCCTTCCGCTCCCAGACATCTGATGTTTATCCTCCCTTCCTTCCTTCCGCTCCCAGACATCTGATGTTTATCCTCCCTTCCTTCCTTCCGCTCCCAGACATCTGATGTTTATCCTCCCTTCCTTCCTTCCGCTCCCAGACATCTGATGTTTATCCTCCCTTCCTTCTTTCCGCTCCCAGACATCTGATGTTTATCCTCCCTTCCTTCCGCTCCCAGACATCTGATGTTTATCCTTCCTTCCTTCGGCTCCCAGACATCTGATGTTTATCCTTCCTTCCTTCGGCTCCCAGACATCTGATGTTTATCCTTCCTTCCTTCCTTCCTTCCTTCCTTCCTTCCTTCCTTCCTTCCTTCCTTCCTTCCTTCCTTCCTTCCTTCCTTCCTTCCTTCCTTCCTTCCTTCCTTCCTTCCTTCCTTCCTTCCTTCCTTCCTTCCTTCCTTCCTTCCTCTCCCAGACATCTGATGTTTATTCTGTGTGGCTCTTGCATTAAGAAAGTTTGTCTGCTCCTGGTTTAGAGTGTTGGGAGTGGGCTATGGGAGACCTGGGTTCAAAACCCTAAAGTCCTGAAAGCCTGGGCCAGTCGCACATTCGCCACCTCGGCTGCCTTACAAGGAAGTTGAACAGGTAAAACGGATACAAGAAGAAGCTATTTTGAGTCCTCATTGGAGAGAATGATGGAATAGAAATGAAGCAAATAAATAACAATCTGAAAATCTGTTGCCATGTGTTGGAGGGGACTCTGTCTGGCCCAGAGCAAGGTTCTGGAGAAGGTGTTTAGATAGACAGAGGAAGAGAACAGGTGACATCTCTGCAGCCAGAAGGGGAAACAAATCAGGTTTTCCTTAATGAGGGCAGGTTTTGATGTTCCAAGCAGTGCTTTCATGTTCCCCTTGAGAACTGCCTGTTTTTCCAATTGTATTGAGAGCTGCCTTAAACCAGGGGTGTCAAACTCATTTGTTATGAGGGCTGGATTTGACATAGGGGAGGGATGGTGGCTCAGTGGTAGAGCATCTGCTTGGTAAGCAGAAGGTCCCAGGTTCAATCCCCGGCATCTCCAACTAAAAAGGGTCCAGGTGAGTAGGTGTGAAAAACCTCAGCTTGAGACCCTGGAGAGCAGGGGAGGGACGGTGGCTCAGTGGTAGAGCATCTGCTTGGTAAGCAGAAGGTCCCAGGTTCAATCCCCGGCATCTCCAACTAAAAAGGGTCCAGGCAAGTAGGCATGAAAAACCTCAGCTTGAGACCCTGGAGAGCCATGAATGGGGCTGTGGCTCAGTGGTGGAGCATCTGCTTGGGAAGCAGAAGGTCCCAGGTTCGATCCCTGGCATCTCCAAAAAAGGGTCCAGGCAAAAACCTCAGCTGAGACCCTGAAGAGCCACTGCCAGTCTGAGTAGACAATACTGACTTTGATGGACCCGAGGGTCTGATTCAGTATAAGGCAGCTTCATATGTTCAAATGAGACCTTGTCGAGCCAGGCCGTGTGTGTCATAAAATGTAATGGCAGGTAGTAGAGATATAAAATTTATAAAGCACCACAGACAAAGATTTTTATAATATAACATGCTTAGAACATTAGCACTCATTGGTCTTAAAGGTGCTTTCTTTGTATCTTTCTCATGGGCTCGAGGGAACTGGGCAAAGGAAGCTCTGGCTCTTTCCTTCCTTCCTCAGGCGACCAGGAGGGGAAGAATCCTCAGCCAATAGAAGGAAGAGAGGCTTGGCTCAGTAGCTCTGCTGTGTGATTGAGAGAGCCTGGGAAAGCAAGCTATCCCTGCCCCCCTTCCCTCCCCAAGGGAGGAGCTTCAGCAAATGGAGAAAATAAAAGAGGCTTTGCTCCGTAGCTCTGCTGTATGATTGAGAGAGCCTGGGAAAGCAAGCTATCCCTGCCCCCCTTCCCTCCCCAAGGGAGGAGCTTC
Organism: Heteronotia binoei; assembly: GCF_032191835.1. Classification (NCBI taxonomy): domain Eukaryota; kingdom Metazoa; phylum Chordata; class Lepidosauria; order Squamata; family Gekkonidae; genus Heteronotia; species Heteronotia binoei. The sequence goes on along the minus strand of NC_083243.1, from coordinate 11,068,651 downwards.
AGCAAATGGAGGAAATAAAAGAGGCTTTGCTCTGTAGCTCTGCTGTGCGATTGAGCAGGCCTGGCAAAGCAAGCTGTGATGCAGAAGGAAGCAAGAGAGGAGGAGAAGGAAGCAGATGACAGCCAGTCGCTCGGGGGCCTGATAGAAGCCCTCCGGGGGTCTGATTGAGCCCCCGGGCTGCATGTTTGATGCCCCCGCCTTAAACTTTCAGAACTCTGGGATATAAATAAAGAAAATTATGAACAATGGCTGAACCTGAATAGCATAGCTCGGCAGGCTGCGGAAATCAGCTTTCCTTGGCTCACACCGATTCAGTTTACTAACCCTGAACTTGGGGGTTTCTATTAAACTATCTAGGTCAGGGGTCCCCAGCACGGTGACCTGGGGCACCCTGGCACTTGAGGGCACCTTTTCCTGTGCCCATCACATATTTGTTAGAAGTGGGCATGGCCAAGTGGGGTTACTGCCCAGCTGAGTTTCTGAACGGCCATTGACACCCTGATTGGCTGCGCAGATTAAAATAGCGTTTCAGTGCAAGCTGGCACCACAGTGTCTGTCGGAAGGCTGGATGGCCACCTGACAGCAATGCCGATTCTGTGAACTTAGCCAGATCATGAGAAGGAGGGCAGGAAGGGTCGCATCAGTGCTTAGTTCTCGTGGCCCTTTGGTGTAGTGGTTAAGTGCGTGGACTCTTAACTGGGAGGACCGGGTTTGATTCCCCCCTCCTCTGCTTGCACCTGCTAGAACGGCCCTGGGTCGGCTAGAGCTCTCGTAGGAGTTGTCCTTGAAAGGGCAGCTTCTGGGAGAGCTCTCTCAGCCCACACCCACCTCACAGGGTGTCTGTTGTGGGGGAGGAAGGGAAAGGAGATTGTAGGCCACTCTGAGACTCTGTCCTTGAAAGGGTAGCTTCTGGGAGAGCCCTCTCAGCCCCCACCTACCTCACAGGGTGTCTGTTGTCGGGGAGAAAGTAAAGATTCTGAGATTCAGAGTGAAGGGTGGGGTATAAATCCAATTTCTTCTTCCTTCTTCTTCCAGGGAAATGCTGATTGACACTTCGAGTTCTCCAGAAAGTGCCCCCAATCCTTTATTATTTCCAGTGGCGGAAAGGCATTTATAACTCCTTTCAATGTGATGGCCAGAACTCCCTTTGGAGTTCAGTTATGCTTGTCACAACCTTGCTCCTGGCTCCACCCCCAAAGTCTCCTGGCTCCACCCCCAAATCTCCAGATATTTCTTGAATGGGACCTGGCAACCCCACTTCAGAGGGCAGGGACACCATAGAATCCACCTTCCAAAGCAGCCATTTTCTCCAGGGGGACGGTTCTCCGTTGCCTGGAGATGGGTTGTAATTTCAGAGGATCTCTAGGCCCTGCCTGGAGGTTGGCAACCCCACTCCAGGCGCTTTGAGCTTCCTTTCTGAAGTGAACTTCTGAGGCACCCACCCTGCTGTCCAGATAGCCAGTTCACCCCCTCAGGCCGGCAGGTTCATTGGAGTGACATTAAAGCCATGCAAATAGTCTCTATGGCAACGGCCCTCTGACGCAAAAATCTCGGAACCCGTCGGCTGCCTGTCTTGTCTCATCCTGGCCTTATCTTTCCCCCTCTTCCTTTCTTTCGCTCGGTTTTGCTCTTTGCTTTCCTATGGTGTCATTTCCGTCGATCGTGATTTTTTTTTTCTCGCCCGCATCGTCCTGAGCGTGTTCCTTGTAAAGGCCAGCGACCGTGACGTCGATGGAGTAGAAAAGTCTCCCCACAGGACCCTATTTATGGGCCAATTGTGACATTGGCCCTGGAAGATAAGAAAAGATTAGGGTGTGATTCAGCCTAAATTCAGTGCTTTTGGGTTCCATTAACTTGATCAGGAAGTTCTTACATTTCCCTGGTGTAAACTTGTTTCAGAGGGCAGCTGTGTTGGACTTGGTCTGGAGTAGAAAAGTTAGATCGGAGTCCAGGAAACCCTTAGAAACCAAGAAGATTTTTGGAGAATGAGCTTTTGAGAGCCAGCTTGGTGTAGTGGTTAAGTGTGCGGATTCTTATCTGGGAGCACCGGGTTTGATTCCCAACTCCTCCGCTTGCAGCTGCTGGAATGGCCTTGGGTCAGCCATAGCTCTGGCAGAGGTTGTCCTTGAAAGGGCAGCTGCTGTGAGAGCCCTGTCAGCCCCACCCACCTCACAGGGTGTATGTTGTGGGGGAGGAAGGGAAAGGAGATTGTAAGCTGCTCTGTGTCTCTGATTCAGAGAGAAGGGCGGTGTATAAATCTGCAGTCGTCTTCTTCTTTGAGAGTCAAAGTTCTCTCCATCAACAGTTGAAGATCTGATCTGTGGCTGCATCGTGCTTTTGCGTTTTTACTTTTCGCTCTTCCTCCTCCTACTTCCTCTGCTCTCCAAGAACTTGGAGTGATTGGCATGATCAAAGGGCGATTAACATGTGGAATTCACTGCCACAGGAGGCAATGGGGGCTACAAGCATAGCCAGTTTCGAGAGGGGATTGGATAGACATATGGAGCAGAGGTCCATCAGTGGCTGTTAGCCACAGTGTATTGTTGGAACTCTCTGTCTGGGGCAGTGATGCTCTGTATTCTTGATGCTTGGGAGGGACAACAATGTGAGGACTTCTAGTGTCCTGGACCCACTGGTGGACCTCCTGATGGCACTTGGTTTTTTTGGTCACTGTGTGACACAGAGTGTCGGACTGGATGGGCCATTGGCCTGATGCAACATGGCTTCTCTTATGTGACACAGAGTGTTGGACTGGAGGGGGCCACTGGCCTGATCCAACATGGCTTCTCTTATGTTCTTCTGTGACACAGAGTGTTCGACTGGATGGGCCATTGGCCTGATCCAACATGGCTTCTCTTATATTCTTCAAAGTATGAGTTAAAAGACCTCTAGCTGAGATCCCGGAGAGCTGCTTGTCTGTCTTGAGTAGACAAGACTCACCTGGATGGACTCAGTAGTCTGGTTTAGTAGAAGACAGCTTTGTGTATTCAAGGAATAACAAGCAATGTACACAGTTAGGGTTTGTAGAATCTTTCGGGATCAAGTGCCGTGTTCTACTGGAGAAAGTTTTCCTTCCAGACGTTTTGTTCTCAGCTGCGGAGAACATCCTCAGTGGCACATCCTCACTCAATGCACAGCAGCCAAGAAGGTCTGAGCGCCTGCTCCGGCTGCAACGCCACTGAGGATGTTCTCCGCAGCTGAGAACGAAACGTCTGGAAGGAAAACTTTCTCCAGTAGAACACGGCACTTGATCCCGAAAGATTCTACAAACCCTAATGATGTTACCAGACATGAAAACCTGAAATCTTTGATAATGTACACAGTTCTCCATTTTATCCTCACAAACCCTGTGAGGTAGGCTAGGCTGAGAGAAAACGACTGGTCTGAGGTCACTTGGTAAGTTTCAGGGCAAGTGAGGTATTGAACCCAGGTCTCTCTCCCCGATCATAGTCTAACAGCTTAACTACTGTACCACACAGTCTAATATAATGACAATATAGTTAATTATTCTATAAACCTGGGCTTCTAGGTGGACTACAGATCGATTAGGCAGATTCATTGAGGATATGTCTATCGGTGATTACTGGCCATGGTGACTAAAGGGGAACCTCCATGTTCAGTGGCAGTCAACCTCCGAATCCTAGTGCCAGCAGACAACATCAGCGGAGGGCCACAGCCTCTATGCCTTGTTGTTGGTCCTCCAGAAGAACTGGCTGACCACTATGTGAGACAGGATGCTGGACTGGATGGACCACTGGTCTGATCCAGCAGGGCTCTTCTGATGTTCTTACGAAGGCCTCGGCCTCTGTGCCCTGTTGTTGACCCTCCAGGGGAACTGGTTGGCCACTGTGTAAGACAGGATGCTAGACTAGATGGACCACTGGTCTGATCCAGCAGGGCTTTTCTGATGTTCTTACAAAGGCCTCAGCCTCACTACCCTTTTGTTGGCCTTCAGAGGAACTGGTTGGCCACTGTGTGAGACAGAATGCTGGACCACTGGTCTGATCCAGCAGGTCTCTCCTGATGTTCTTGGGAAGGCCTCGGCCACTGTGTTCTCTTGTTGGTCCTCCAGAGGAACTGGTTGGCCTCTGTGTATCAGTAATAATAATGGAAGGTCTCCAAGTGCCACCAGGGGGTTGGCAACTCTAAGCAACTACCTCTCTGCTTTTGCTTCAACATGCACAAAAGAGATATGGGAAGGTTCTGTCAGGGAATTAGCTACTTTTGGGCTGTTTCAACAGAAGTATAGTGTCCAGATCACATGATGTGATCTTATCGCTTTACTCTGCTCTGGTAAGACCTCATCTGGAGTCGTGTGTTCAGTTTTGGGCACCACATTTTAAGAAGGATATAGACAAGCTGGAACAGGTCCAGAGGAGGGCGACGAAGATGATGAGGGGTCTGGAGACCAAGTCCTATGAGGAAAGGTTGAAGGAGCTGGGGATGTTTAGCCTGGAGAGGAGGCAGCTGAGAAGTGATATGATCACCATCTTCAAGTCCTTGAAGGGCTGTCCTATAGAGGATGGTGTGGAATTGTTTTCTGTGGCCCCGGAAGGTAGGAGCAGAACCAGTGGGTTGAAATTAAATCAAAAGAGTTTCCGGCTCAACATTAGGAGGAACTTCCTGACCGTTAGAGCAGTTCCTCACTGGAACAGGCTTCCTCGGGAGGTGGTGGACTCTCCTTCCTTAGAGGTTTTTAAACAGAGGCTAGATGGCCATCTGACAGCAATGAAGATTCTGTGAATTTAGGGGGAGGTGTTTGTGAATTTCCTGCATTGTGCAGGGGGTTGGACTAGATGACCCTGGAGGTCCCTTCCAACTCTTTGATTCTGTGATTCTACTTTGGTTGCCTAGGAGCACCAGTGGCTTCTGGAAAATGCGGAGTTTGGTTGCGGCTGCCATTTTGAGCCTTTCTTCCCCCTCCACCCAGCTTCCCCAAGACCCTTCCTGATGATGGCACAACAAAGCCAACGTTGCGTCTCCATCCCCGGTCGCCAGGGTTACCTGCGTCTGTTTCGAGCAGCACAGGAAATTAAAAACTCTCTGCAATAGCGAGACGCTATCGGCCACAAATGGCAGCTCATAACCTACGCACTGGTTGTTTGCGCAAGTGGCGTCTGTGTATGTGTCAGAGGAAGCCATAAAAGAAGAGGTGACCGCACAATCCTTGAATTTTTATGTTGGCTTTTTAGTCACCAGGAGATCAGAAGGAAAGCTTTTTCACAAAGGACGGACTCTTGGTCCCTCTCCCAGCCCTTTGTGTTTACTCAGATCAAGGTTTTACTCAGATCGAGGCTTTGATGGAATCCAGGAAATGAAAAAAATAGGGACAAAGCCCATCTCTATAGCTCATTTTCTCCCCATCTGGATGCCTTGGGGGGTAGGGTTACCAACTTCCATATGGGACCTGGAGTTCTCATAAGAACATCAGAAGATCTCTGCTGGACCAGACTTGTGGTCCATCTAGTCCAGCATTCTGTCTTATGCAGTGGCCAGCCAGTTTCTCTGGAGGGCCAAGGAAAGGAATTTGAGGCTGAGGACTTCCTCTGATAAGAACATCAGAAGAGCCCAGCTGAATCAGACCAGTGGTCCACCTAGCCCAGCATCCTGTCTCACACAGTGGCCAACCAGTTCCTCTGGAGGGCCAACAGCAGGGCACAAAGACTGAGGCCTTCATAAGAACATCAGAAGAGCCCTGCTGGATCAGACCAGTGAGGGTCCATCTAGTCCAGCCTCCTGTCTCACACAGGGGCCAACCAGTTCCCCTGGAGGGCCAACAACAGACCAGAGAGGCCTTCATTAAAACATGAAGAGCCCTGCTGGATCAGACCACTGGTCCATCTAGTCCAGCATCCCGCCTCACACAGTGGCTAGCCAGTTCCTCTGGAGGGCCAATCAGACAGAGAGGCCAAGGCCTTCATAAGAACATCAGAAGACCCCTGCTGGATCAGACCAGTGAGGGTCCATCTAGTCCAACATCCTGTCTCACACAGTGGCCAATCAGTTCCTGTGGGTGGCCAACAACAGGGCAGGTAGGCTGAGGCTTTCCCCTAATGTTGCCTCCTGACTCTGGGATCTAGAGGATTAGCACCTCTGAATGTGGAGGTTCTCCTCAGCCGCCATGACTAGTAGCTACTGACAGCCCTCTCCTCCGCGAATCTCCCTAAATCCCCTTTGAAAGCTATTTCTTCCTGTGACCATCGCTACATCCTTTGGCAGCCAGTTCCACAGTTTCATCACGCTTAGTGGTTGAAAATCACAATCTCCTATTATTAGAACTGCTCTGCTGATGACAGAGATCAGGTTCCCCGTTGGAAATGGCCAGTTTGGAGGACAGAGCAGGGATCATTGGGTGCGTGGGAGGGGGAAGGCGTATTTGGATTTCCTGCATTGTACAGGGGTGTTGGACTGATGACACTGGAGAATCCCGTCCAGCTCTGTGATTCTAACTCTAATCGGGGGGCAAGGAACTAGGGGCAGAAAAGTCCCAGGCCTCAAGAGCCAGTTTGGTGCAGTGGTTAAGCGTGCGGACTCTTATCTGGGAGAACCGGGTTTGATTCCCCACTCCTCCACTTGCAGCTGCTGGAATGGCCTGGGGTCAGCCATAGCTCTCTTATCTGGGAGAACGGGGCTTGATTCCCCACTCCTCCACTTGCACCTGCTAGCATGGCCTTGGGTCAGCCATAACTCTGGCAGAGGTTGTCCTTGAAAGGGCTGCTGTGAGAGGCCTCTCAGCCCCACCCACCTCACAGGGTGTCTGTTGTGGGGGAGGAAGGGAAAGGAGATTGTAGGCCGCTCTGAGACTCTGTCCTTGAAAGGGCAGCTGCTGGGAGAGCCCTCTCAGCCCCACCCACCTCACAGGGTGTCTGTTGTGAAGGGAGAAGATATAGGAGATTGTGAGCCACTCTGAGACTCTTCGGAGTGGAGGGCGGGATATAAATCCAATGTCTTCATCTACCTCAAAGGGTGTCTGTTGTGGGGGAAGAAGATATAGGCGATTGTAAGCTGCTCTGAGTCTCTGACCAATTTCGCACTGGAGCTTTAACCCTGGTTTAATTCTTTCCCCAAACTGACTTTCTACACTAGAATCATAGAGTCAGAGAAACCAACTTTATGTCTCTATGATTCTATGGTTTTAGTGTAGAAAGTCAGTTTGGGGACAGAGTTAAACCAGGATTAAAGCTCTAGTGCGAAATTGGTCTCTGATTCAGAGGGAAGGGTGGGGTATAAATCTGCATTCTTCGTCTTCTTTGTTGTCTTCTTCGTCTTTGTCTTCATCTTCTTCATTGTTGTCTTCGTCGTCCTCCTTCTCTTCCCTCTCCTCTTCTTCTTCATTATCTTCATCATCATCATCTTCATCATCATCATCACTGTGACCAAGTCAAGTTAGCCTTTATTGGCATAGAATATATAGATATATATCAGAGCAAATTGGTTAAATAAAAAAAAGATAAAATGGAACGATTGCATGCATATACATCAGGAAAAGCATAAACATCAACTATTTTGTTCAGCCTTTTGTGGGCCATGTCATGGATCCTTGAGATTTTATGTAGTTATATAACAGGGTTTTTGTCTAGGACAGTTTCATGTGTTCATGTGTTTTATCTATTCCTGCGAATGCCTCTGGTTTCATTGCAGATGTGCTGAACGATGCCATATTTGACGAAGACCACGACGAAATGGTGATTGTGAAGGATATCGACATGTTCTCCATGTGTGAGCATCACTTGGTTCCATTTGTTGGAAAGGTAACTTTATTCCTTCCCGTCCTCCATGTAAACTGTGATGAGTTGGACAGTGGGATTTCACCTTTCGCTTGCTTGAAGCCCTTAGGGACTAGTTAGCAGGTTACCCAGAACCAATGGTGACATCAGGGGGTGTGGCCTGATATGCAAAAGAGTTCCCACGGGGCTTTTTCTACAAAAAAGCCCCACCCAGAAAAAAGCCCCGCCCTGTGACCACAGCTGAAATAGGAGGGGTCTTTCAGATAAGAATTATCATCCTGATCACTTGTTTGAAGTAGTTGGTTGAGAAATATGTTCTTGCTTTTCAAAATAAGGTAATGCTAACATAGAAGGTCCCGGATTCAATCCCTCCAGTTAAGTATCTGGCTGTAAGTGTTGTGAAAGACCTCAACCCCTGGAGCAGGGGTGGCCAAACTTGCTTAATGTAAGAGCCACATAGAATCGACATCAGATGTTTGAGAGCCGCAAGTCATGAACGTCGGAAGGAAGGAAGGAAGGAAAATAGGTGGGGAGGTAGAGGTGGAAAGAAAGCAACTTTAACATTGAATGCATTCTCCGAGCTGACCAACTAGGAGTGGGGGCTTAGAGAGCCATACAATTTTTATTTATTTTATTGAATAGGCTTATAGTCCGCCTTTTCCCGTAAATGGGCTCAAGGCGGATCACAACATATAAAAATAACAAAAGCCCCCTACATATCAAAGTTATAACACCGATTTAAAATTAACAGTAAAAACAATAAATAAAACAATATGTGTGAAACAGCCACGTGTGGCTCCCGAGCCACGGTATGACCAGCCCTGCCCTGGAGAGTTGCGAAGGGGCTAAGTAGACCAGGGGTAGCCAAACTTGCTTAATGTAAGAGCCACGTAGGAGAAATGTCAGATGTTTGAGAGCCAATAAGACATGAATGTCAGATGTTGGAAGGAAGGGAGGGAGGGAGGGAAGGGATGGAAGGGAAGGGAAGAAGGAAGGAAGGAGGGAGGGGAAGGAAGGGAGGGAAGGGAAAAAGGAGGGAGGGAGGGAGGGGAAGGAGGAAGGGAAGAAGGAAAGAAGGAGGGAGGGGAAGGAGGAAGGGAGGGAAGGGAAGAAGGAAGGAGGGAGGGAGAGGAAGGAAGGAAGGAAGGAGAGGTAGAAAGATAGCAATTTTAATTTTAAGTGCATTCTCCAAATAACTGGCTGGCTTGGCTTGAAGAAGTGGTTTAAAGAGACAAATGCTGATGGGGTGTTGGGGGCTTCAAGAATCACACAATATGTGCGAAAGAGCCCCATGGGGCTCCCAAGCCGCAGTTTGGCCACCCCTGGACTAGACAATTCTGCTTTAATGGACCAAGAGTCTGTTTCGGTATAAGGCAGCTTAGCTTCATGGATGTGTTCATGTATAGGAAACTGGGCCGCTGGCCAGTAGAAGCCAATCAAGAAAGTGACCCCAAAGTCGACTCTCGAAGAACTGTAAGACTCCTCCTCTCCCCTCTGAGTGGTTGAGTCTGATTGCTTTGAAATTTGAGGGCGGGACCACACGCTTTCCTTCTTGGCTTGGAAACAGCGGAAGAGCGGCGACCCTTGGACAACACATCTAGGAAACAGGCGATTGCCTTAGATTTACGTCATGGCCAAATGTTGCTGTTTAAACTGTCAGGTCGATAAGACTGACTAAATGGCCAGGCGATCATTTCTCTTGACAGCGGCAGCCCTGACTTTGCCGGCAAGGATCGAAGGCCGTTCTTAGTGGAAGGTGAATCTGGGCACAATCCTAGTGTCTGCAGAGATGTGGCCAGTTCAGGGGGGGGTTTTTTTGGAGGGGGGGATGGGTCTGGGCAGAAATTCCCAGGGGCCCCCCATGCGCACTACTAGGCCCCCCTTCTTGGCTGCTCACGTACCCCCACCCATCTGCTGCTGAATCAGACCGTCCGTCAAGGCCAGTATTGACGGCTCAGACTTGTTACACATTGGCAAGGCTTTTCTGGTAGAAAAAGCCCAGCAGGAACTCATTTGCCTATTAAGCCACACCTCCTGAGGTCACCATTGTTTCGCCCAGGGCTTTTTTGGTAGAAAAATCCCAGCAGGAACTCATTTGCCTATTTGGCCACACCCCCTGATGCCACCATGTTTTCACCCAGGACCTTTTTTTTGTATGAAAATCCCAGCAGGAACTGATTTGCCTATTTAGCCACACCCCCTGATGCCACCATGTTTCCACCCAAGGCTTTTTTGTAATAAATCCCAGCAGGAACTCATTTGCCTGTTAGGCCACACCTGCTGACATCGCCACTGCAGGAAAAAGCCCAGCAGGAACTCATTTGCATATTAGGCCACACCCCCTGACACCCAAGCCGACTGGAACTGCGATCCTGTGCATTCCTGCTAAAAACAAAAAAAAGCCCCCCATGTTGGGATACCTGGAAAATTTCTGGGTAAGTGAAGGTACAAATCTGAGTTGGGAATCGGTGGGAGCAGGCTCGGATATGAGCTAGCAGCTCTTCATAACACAATTTCCGGAGACCTTTTCCCGTCAAGCTTTCTGCCCTCCGTCCCCCTGACAGTGGCTGGGTCTCCGTCGTAATTGGTTCTGACATTTCCTTCCAAAGCTCTTCTGTAGCAGCGCCGGCGGCGCGCCTCGAGAGCATTAAGCCGCGTCGCCCTGGATGTGAGCTTTGATCTCGTACGGATCGCACGAACCATCTGAAAAGACCGTCGGTGCGTGTGGAACGACATCGCTGCTGCACGTTTTTATTCTTTCATTCTTTGCCCTGTGCTCCCCTCACCTCTTTTCAGTGAGACCCTCTTCGGAAGCACCTGCTCTAACAGCACGATGCTGGAACTTTCGTGGATGCTCTGCTTCCACCCTCATGGCTGTCCGCACTCCTCCTCCACTTGCAGCTGCTTTAATTGGCCTTGGGTCAGCCGTAGCTCTCACAGAGCTGTCCTCGAAAGGGCAGCTTCTGTCAGAGCTCCCTCAGCCCCACCTGCCTCGCAGGGTGTTTGTTGTGGGGGGAGAAAGGGAAAGGAGATTGTGAGCCGCTCTGAGATTCAGCGTGAAGGGTGGGATATAAATCTAATTTCTTCTTCTTCTTTGCTTGCGTTCCTCCCGGGCCTCCCCATAGGCTTCGGGGAGAGGGAAAGAGAAGGGGACTGTAGGAGGAGAGAAACATTTGAAATCTGTCCTCTGCATTCTTAAGTTTGTATTGCTGCTCTGATAAGGGGGAAAAAAGCCTCATTTGTAATGAATCCATTTCCACGTCGGATACTTGTCCTGGGTTTGATGCTCTTGGGAAGTTGGTTCTAATTCTTCTTCCCCACACAATCACAGGGTGTTTGTGCACCTCCGAATGGATTCCCCAGCTTTTCAAGCTTTCCTAAACTGACTTTGCTACAAAGCCTTGGATGGCTGCCTCTTCGGTGGGAAAGTTGAAATTTTCCCATCCTACCAGTTGGGTGTAGTGGTGAAGTGTGCAGACTCTTATCTGGGAGAACCGGGTTTGAGTCCCCACTCCTCCACTTGCACCTGCTAGCATGGCCTTGGGTCAGCCATAGCTCTGGCAGAGGCTGTGAGAGCCCTCTCCAGCCCCACCCACCTCACAGGGTGTCTGTTGTGGGGGAGGAAGGGAAAGGAGGATGTAGGCTGCTCTGAGATTCTGTCCTTGAAAGGGCAGCTGCTGGGAGAGCCCTCTCCAGCCCCACCCACCTCACAATGTGTCTGTTGTGGGGGAGGAAGGGAAAGGAGATTGTAGGCCGCTCTGAGATTCTGTCCTTGGAAGGGCAGCTTTTGGGAGAGCCCTCTCAGCCCCACCCACCTCACAGGGTGTCGGGGGGGGGGAGGAAGGAAAAGGAGATTGTAGGCCGCTCTGAGACTCTGTCCTTTAAAGGGCAGCTGCTATGAGAGTCCTCTCCAGCCAAACCCACCTCACAGGGTGCCTGTTGTGGGGGAGGAAGGGAAAGGAGATTGTAGGCCGCTCTGAAGCTCTGTCCTTGAAAGGGCAGCTGCTGTGAGAGCCTTCTCCAGCCCCACCCACCTCACAGGGTGTCTGTTGTGGGATCCCCATCTGGAAGCGATGTTGTGATGCTGTGCAATGTGGTTTTGTCTGTCTTTGTCTCCCGAATGCGTTTGAATATCGTTGCGTTGATATAATATTAGCCGGATTGTTATATCAGATTCTCTCAAGTCTCCAGCTCTCATTTTTTTAAAAAATGTCTTTAGCCTTTTTCATTGTGCATATATAAGGGCAGGGATGGAATTCTAGCAGGACCTCCTTTGCATATTAGGCCACACACCCCTGATGCAGCCAATCCTCCAAGAGCTTACAAAAAAAAGAGCCTTGTAAGCTCTTGCAGGATTGGCTACATCAGGGGGGTGCGACTTAATATGCAAAGAAGCTCCTGCTAGAATTCCACCTCTGCTCTAGGGGAAATTTTCCATGAGAAAAATTAAAGTCATTGAGGGGGTGGGGTGGGGTAGGAACTGAGGGTTTTCTTTGCGCCTTCTCATTTTTTTGCCCACAAAGACTCTTTTCTCTATGGAAAGCACATTCTGTGGTTTTTCCAAGTATTGGGGAGCTTTTTTTTATTTGTTGCTAAGCAGTTCCAGCTTCTTGGAAAAGGGACAGCTTTGTTGTACTCACAGCGATCCTCGAACCCAATTTGTGAGAAGAAGCATTGCCTCTTGTACTTGCAAATCGAATCTGTTTTTGGGGAGGAAGGGAAAGGAGATTGCAGGCTGCTCTGAGAGTCTGTCCTTCAAAGGGCAGCTTCTGGGAGAGCCCTCTCCAGCCCCACCCACCTCACAGGTTGCCTGTTGTGGGGGAGGATGGGAAAGGAGATTGTAGGCCACTCTGAGACTCTGTCCTTGAAAGGGCAGCTTTTGGGAGAGCCCTCTGCAGCCCCACCCACCTCACAGGGTGTCTGTTGTGGGGGAGGATGGGAAAGGAGATTGTAGGCCACTCTGAGACTCTGTCCTTGAAAGGGCAGCTTTTGGGAGAGCCCTCTGCAGCCCCACCCACCTCACAGGGTATCTGTTGTGGGGGAGGATGGGAAAGGAGATTGTAGGCCACTCTGAGACTCTGTCCTTGAAAGGGCAGCTTTTGGGAGAGCCCTCTGCAGCCCCACCCACCTCACAGGGTGTCTGTTGTGGGGGAGGATGGGAAAGGAGATTGTAGGCCACTCTGAGACTCTGTCCTTGAAAGGGCAGCTTTTGGGAGAGCCCTCTCCAGCCCCACCTACCACACAAGGTGTCTGTTGTGGGGGAGGAAGGGAAAGGAGATTGCAGGCTGCTGTGAGACTCCGTCCTTAAAAGGGCAGCTGCTGGGAGAGCCCTCTCCAGCCCCACCCACCTCACAGGGTGTCTGTTGTGGGGGAGGAAGGGAAAGGAGATTGCAGGCCGCTCTGAGACTCTGTCCTTGAAAAAGCAGCTGCTGTGAGAGCCCTCTCCAGCCCCACCCACCTCACAGGGTGTCTGTTGTGGGGGAGGAAGGGAAAGGAGATTGTAGGCCGCTCTGAGACTCCGTCCTTAAAAGGGCAGCTGCTGGGAGAGCCCTCTCCAGCCCCACCTACCTCACAGGGTGTCTGTTGTGGGGGAGGAAGGGAAAGGAGATTGCAGGCCGCTCTGAGACTCCGTCCTTAAAAGGGCAGCTGCTGGGAGAGCCCTCTCCAGCCCCACCTACCTCACAGGGTGTCTGTTGTGGGGGAGGAAGGGAAAGGAGATTGTAGGCCGCTCTGAGACTCCGTCCTTAAAAGGGCAGCTGCTGGGAGAGCCCTCTCCAGCCCCACCTACCTCACAGGGTGTCTGTTGTGGGGGAGGAAGGGAAAGGAGATTGCAGGCCGCTCTGAGACTCTGTCCTTGAAAAAGCAGCTGCTGTGAGAGCCCTCTCCAGCCCCACCCACCTCACAGGGTGTCTGTTGTGGGGGAGGAAGGGAAAGGAGATTGCAGGCCGTTCTGAGACTCTGTCCTTGAAAAAGCAGCTGCTGTGAGAGCCCTCTCCAGCCCCACCCACCTCACAGGGTGTCTGTTGTGGGGGAGGCAGGTATAGGAGATTGTAGGCTGCTCTGAGACTCCATCCTTGGAAGGGCAGCATCTATGAGAGCCCTCTCAGCCCCACCCACCTCACAGGGTGTCTGTTCTGAGAGTGGAAGGGAAAGGAGATTGTAGACCGATCTGAGACTCTGTCCTTGGAAGGGCAGCTGCTGTGAGAGCCCTCTCCAGCCCCACCCACCTCACAGGGTGTCTGTTGTGGGGGGAGAAGGTATAGGAGATTGTAAGCCGCTCTGAGTCTCTGATTCAGAGAGAAGGGTGGGGGATAAATCTGCAAGTTGTCGTCTTCTTCTGGCTGAAAGTGCTGCCTTGGCCAATTTGGGAGGGGTTATGGTTTGGTGGCAGAGCATCTCCTTGGCATACAGAAGGTCCCAGGTTCAAATCCCACCACGTCCAGTTAAAAGGACCAGGCAGCGGGAGATGGGAAAGACCTCTGCTTGAGGCCCTGGAGAGCCGCTGCCGGTCTGAGTATACAGTACTGACGTGGATGAACCAGGGGTCTGATTCAGTGTAAGGCAGCTTTTTGTGAGAGGCTGTAGCTCAGAGATAAAGCATCTGCTTGGCCTGCAGAAGGTCCCAGGTTCAAACCCCAGCATCTCCAGCTAAAAGGACCAGGTAGGAGGCGATGGAAAGACCTCGGAGATAAAGCATCTGGTTGGCATGCAGAAGGTGCAAGGTTCAATGGTCTGATTTCGTATAAGGCTTTTTCTGTGTGTGAAACCAGGCCTCAGATTCAGTGGGAGGCTCACGGGAGCACAGCTCCTGAACCTTTCCGAGGGTTCCCCCTCTTCTCCCCTCCCCCCACACCTACCTTGTCCATTGAAGAGTAGGTGAAGCTGCATAACAATCCCTGGATTAGGAGAGCGGGCAGCCAGCCAGCCACCAGGGGCTTTGCCACGCCCCCAGCAGCCTTCATTAACCCCTGGAGAAGCCCACACCACCCTTTCTCCACTTTTAATGTGATTTTGGATAGCTTGCTGGCCTTTTGACTGGGAATGGGGCCGCCCAGGAGAGCCCCAGGCAAGCGAGGCCTGCTTGGGCTGGCTGGATCTCTAGCCAGCCCAAGCAGGTCTTGCTTGCCCGGGGCTCTCTTTTCTTGCATCAGGTTGCTTTTGGCTGGTGGAGGGGGGGGGGAAGCATATGCTAATGAGTTATGCTAATGAGCTCCGCCCCCTATTTTTCTACAAAAACGACCCCTGTGTGAAGTTCTTTGACCTCTCAGTGCTCTTTCTCTTTCTCTCCTAGGTCCACATAGGTTACCTCCCTAACAAACAAGTCCTCGGCCTCAGCAAGCTGGCCAGGTAAGAGCCGCAGGTAATTAAAGTAATGCCGATTGCTAGCGTTAATCCCAGGCGGCTGAGCACGTCCAATACTCTGACCTCCTTGGCCGAATGCCAGCAAGCGCTATGGTCGCCCGTCAATCCGTCTTGGCTCGGTCGATGCTCCCGTTAGGGATTAAGCGATCGGTGGCTGGTACACCTGTGCCGCATACACCTCTGAGCCGGGCATCTCTGGCGTCACGGTTAATCCTGGACTGATACCACACCAGTTGAGGGCAGCGGCATGCAGTGGTGTCAGTGAGGAGCTGCAATTCTCCCAGTCTTTCCCGAGTTTTCTCCGGAAGCTGATTCCTTCTCCCCGCTAAGCTGTGGAGCAAAAATTCCACTTCATGAGCTGCTGGCATTAAAACTGTGAGCTACGGCATAAATTAGTTTGCTCTGGGACTAGAAGAAAAAGCACCATTTTTCCTGTGCCAAGACAAAAATGTGTGAGCTGGAGGCTAAAAGCTCACACTGACTCTGAGAGGTTAAAGAGCCAGTGCGTGTATACTGTGTGTGAGCATTGGTTCCAGATATTATGAAGTGAATTGATCAGATGAAGGTTGATGCCGAAACACCGCTTTTTAACCTAGGAAACGCGTTGTCAGCTACACTTCATCATAAATATATTGCTATATATTGGAGCCAGTTTGGTGTAGTGGTTAAGTGTGCGGATTCTTATCCGGGAGAACCGGGTTTGATTCCCCACTCCTCCGCTTGCACCTGCTAGCATGGCCTTGGGTCAGCCAGAGCTCTGGCAGAGGTTGTCCTTGAAAGGGCAGCAGCTGTGATAGTCCTCTCCAGCCCCACCCACCTCACAGGGTGTCTGTTGTGGGGGAGGAAGGGAAAGGAGATTGTAGGCCGCTCTGAGACTCTGTCCTTGAAAGGGCAGCTGCTGTGAGAGCCCTCTCAGCCCCACCCACCTCACAGGGTGTCTGTTGTGGGGGAGGAAGGGAAAGGAGATTGTAGGCCGCTCTGAGACTCTGTCCTTGGAAGGGCAGCTGCTGTGAGAGCCCTCTCCAGCCCCACCCACCTCACAGGGGGTCTGTTGTGGGAGAGGAAGGGAAAGGAGATTGTGAGCCGCTCTGAGACTCTGTCCTTGGAAGGGCAGCTGCTGTGAGAGCCCTCTCCAGCCCCACCCACCTCACAGGGTGTCTGTTGTGGGGGGAGAAGGTATAGGAGATTGTAGGCCACTCTGAGCCTCTGTCCTTGAAAGGGCAGCTGCTGTGAGAGCCCTCTCCAGCCCCACCCACCTCACAGGGTGTCTGTTGTGGGGGGAGAAGGTATAGGAGATTATGAGCCGCTCTGAGTCTCTAATTCAGAGAGAAGGGCAGGGTATAAATCTGCAATTCTTCTCAGTTTAGAGAGAACACTGAAGAGCGATGCAATTTCTGCAGTGTGGCTGGCGTCTACACTTTTGCTCTGCTTGAGATGTCATCTTCTGTTCTTATACAGCTTCTGCCAAGCCACTGTCACCTTTTAAAAGGTAGATCCCGGGGAGATGTTGGTCATAAGCAGCAGAACAAAGTTTTGAGTCCGGTGGCACCTTGAAGACCAGCAACGTTTTATTCAAGGTCTATTGTGTGCAAGCACACTTCCTCAGATACAGGGAAGTGTGCTTGCACGTGAAGGCTTATATCTTAAATAAAACTTTATTTTATTTCTTAAATCTTAAATAAAACTTGGTTTTAAAGGTGCCACTGGACTCAAACCTGCTCTGAGCCGGTTCCGGGAGAGTAGGTTGTAAATCAAACAAACGGATTATTGGTGCTGTAACAGCTCAAATGGTTTGGCCACCCAATGAGAAGGGAGCACTCCCTGGAGAAGACCCTGATGCTGGGAAAGACAGAAGGCAAAAGAAGAAGGGGACGGCAAAAGAGGAGATGGCTGGGCAGCGTTACTGATATCAAAGATTTCAGCGTTACTGATGTAACAAACACAAATTTGAGCAGACTTTGGAGGACGGTGGAAGACAGGAGGGCCTGGCGTGACTTTGTCCAGGGGGTCGCAAAGAGTTGGACTTGACAGTGCGACTGAACAACAACAACAGAAAACAGTTTGCCAGCCTGCGTCGTCATACAAAGGAAATTTCCACTTCTGGATCACCAAACCGCTGCTATAATGTCATTAAGAATCAATGCCCATTTCTCAGCGTGTGGCTTTTGGGGAGGACATCTGCATTCCAGAAGGAGAACTTGGTGTCCCTAGCTAGAGTAAACTGAAACTTGCAGGCGGAATTGGGGGCACGATCTGCACCCACTGCTTCCTGGGAATTGGCTGCAGGGTTAGCAGATTTGATGCCTAAAAGGAGTGTGGGAAGAGGGAACGAGGGAAGGAGCACCTGGGGCTCAGTGGTGGAGTAACTGCTTTGTGAGCGGAAGGTCCCAGGTTCAATTCCTGGCATCTCCAGTTGAAAAGAACCAGGAAGGAGGTGATGGGAGAGACCTCAGCCTGAGACCCTGGAGAATCATTTAGTGGGGCTGTAGCTCAGTGGCTGAGCATCAGCTTGGTAAGCAGAAGGTCCCAGGTTCAATCCCCAGCATCTCCAGTTGAAAAGAACCAGGAAGGAGGTGATGGGAAGGACCTCAGCCTGAGACCCTGGAGGATCATTTAGTGGGGCTACAGGACCAACCCTAAATCAGACTTTTCCCTGCAGCCGCTGTGGCCGGACCTGCCTGTCCCACATTGGTCTTGTCAGCCACCAGCGAGCCTGCAGCAAACGTGGACTATTGCACCCTTCTTAAATCTTCGTTCGCGAAGCCAAGCCGAGAGAGAGAGAGAGAGAGAGCTCAGTGGCAGAGCCTCTGCTTGGCATGCAGAAGGTCCCAGGTTCAATCCCCGGCATCTCCAGTTGAAAAGAACCAGGAAGGAGGTGATGGGAAAGACCTCAGCCTGAGACCCTGGAGAATAATTTAGTGGGGCAGTAGCTCAGTGGCAGAGCCTCTGCTTGGCATGCAGAAGGTCCCAGGTTCAATCCCCGGCATCTCCAGTTGAAAAGAACCAGGCAGGAGATGATGGGAAAGGCCTCAGCCCTGAAGCCCTAGAGATCCGCTGCCAGTCTGAGTAGGCAGTATTGACTGTGATGGACTTATGACCTGGTTCAGTATAAAGCAGCTTCGTGCATTCACGGCTGTCAGGAAGGGGGCCATGGCTCAGTGGCAGAGCCTCCACTTGGCATGCAAAAAGTCCCAGGTTCAATCCCTGGCATCTCCAGTTGAAGGGACCAGGCAAGAGGTGATGGGAAAGACCTCAGCCTGAGCCCCTGGAAAGCTGCTGCCAGTCTGAGCAGAAAATACTGGCCCTGATAGACTGACTGACTCAGTATAAGGCATTTTCACGTGTGTTTGAGGACGAACTGAGGCTCAGTGGTAGAACTATTGTTTGGCATGTAGAAGGTGCCAGATTAAACATCTGGAGCAGAGGTCCATCAGTGGCTATTAGCCACAAGGTATAGATAGGTATAGATCACAGAGTCTGGGGCAAGTGATGGTCTGTATTCTTGGTGCTTAAGGGGTAACACTGGGAGGGCGTCCGGAGTTCTGGCCCAACTCGTGGACCTCCTGAGGGCGCCTGGTTTCTTTTGGCCACTGTGTGACAGAGTGTTGGACTGGATGGGCCACTGCCTGATCCAACATGGCTTCTCTCATGTTCTTATGTGACACATAGTATTGGACTGGATGGGCCACTGGCCTGATCCAACATGACTTCTCTCATGTTCTTATGTGACACAGAATGTTGGAAAGGATGGGCCACTGGCCTGATCTAGCATGGCTTCTCTCATGTTCTTATGTGCGACACAGAATGTTGGACTGGATGGGCCATTGGCCTGATCTAACATGGCTTCTCTCATGTTCCTATGTGTGACACAGAGTGTTGGAATGGATGGGCCACTGGCCTGATCCAACTTGGCTTTTCTTATGTTCATAATCCCTGGCATCTCCAGTTGAAAGGATGAGGTATTTGGCGATGTAAAAGATCTCAGCCTGAGGCCATGGAGAGCTGTTGCCCATCCGAGTAGACAGTATTGCCCTTCGTAGAAAAATAGGTGGTGCTCATTAGCATATGCTGCCCTGGCCACCAGACAAAAACAACCCCATGCAAGGAAGGAGAGCCACGGGTGAGCAAGGCCTGCTTGGGTTGGCTAGAAATCCAGCCAGCCCAAACAGGCCTCACTTGCCTGGGGCTCTCCTGGGTTGCCCCCCCCCAGTCAAAAGGCCAGCAAGGCACCCAAACACCCAAAATCACATAAGAAGTGGAGAAAGGGTAGTGCAAGCTTCTCCAGGGGTTAACGAGGGCTGCTGGGGGTGTGGTAAAGCCCCTGGTGGCTGGCTGGCTGGCTGCCCGCTCTCCTAATCCAGGGATTGTTATGCAGCTGCACCTACTATTATTCAATAGACAAGGTGGATGGGGAGGAACAGGGGGAACCCTCAGAAAGGTTCAGGGGCTGTGCTTCTGTGAGCTCCTGCTGAAGCTGAGGCCTGCCACCCTTGATGGTCTGGTTCAGTAGAAGACCGCTTCCTGTACTCATAAAGTTCTGGGGGCTGCGTAGTTAGCATTAACCAGATTACTTCTTTTTAATTTTATTTTTGCATTCTTGCAAGCTTTTTCTTTTTTTAAGCAGAAACACAGTTCCGGCTTGCTTGGCATCAGGGGGTGTGGCCTAATATGCAAATGAGTTCCTGCCAGGCTTTTTCTACAAAGAAAGTCCTGCTTGCAAGGTGTGTGTGTGTGTGTTTGGAGGCTAGGGAGGGGGCGGGAGACAAGTTCTCAAAGTAGATTAGGGGAAGGGATGGTGGCTCAGTGGTGGAGCATCTGCTTGGGAAGCAGAAGGTTCCCGGTTCAATCCCCGGCATCTCCAACTCAAAAGGGTCCAGGCAAATAGGTGTGAAAAACCTCAGCTGGAGACTAGAGAGAGCAGAGGAGGGACGGTGGCTCAGTGGTAGAGCATCTGCTTGGTAAGTAGAAGGTCCCAGGTTCAATCCCCGGCATCTCCAGCTCAAAAGGGTCCAGGCAAGTAGACGTGAAAAACCTCAGCTGAAGACCCTGGAGAGCCACTGCCAGTCTGAGTAGACAATACTGACTTCGATGGACCCAGGGTCTGTTTCAGTATAAGGCAGCTTCATATGTTCATCGATTGAAGAAGATGATGATATTGGATTTATATCCCGCCCTCCACTCCGAAGAGTCTCAGAGCGCCTCACAATCTCCTTTACCTTCCTCCCCCACAACAGACACCCTGTGAGGTAGATGAAGATATTGGATTTATATCCCGCCCTCCACTCCAAAGAGTCTCAGAGCGGCTCACAATCTCCTTTCCCTTCCTCCCCCACAACAGACACCCTGTGAGGTAGATGAAGATATTGGACTTATATCCCACCCTCCACTCCGAAGAGTCTCAGAGTGGCTCACAATCTCCTTTACCTTCCTCTCCCACAACAGACACCCTGTGAGGTGGGTGGGGCTGGAGAGGGCTCTCCCAGCAGCTGCCCTTTCAAGGACTACCTCTGCCAGAGCTATGGCTGACCCAAGGCCATTCCAGCAGGTGCAAGTGGAGGAGTGGGGAATCAAACCCGGTTCTCCCAGATAAGAGTCCTCACACCTAACCACTACACCAAACCGGCACACTTAACCACTACACCAAACCGATTGCTGCAATGGTTTCCCTGGAAGACTGATTGAAACGCCTCTGCCCCCTTCCCAACTTCTCAAGCGTTTAAACTGCCATTTGCAACTTGTATTCCTGTGGCGGTCTCCGTTCATCCCGTCTCGTTGTGCAGCAGCCTTCTGCTATTGTAAACGGCTCAATTAAATCTGACTTTTTAATGTCTCGCCGTCACTTGCAGCGATCAAACGCTGCGCGTGGAGTTCAGATGTGAATTCAAAGCTGTTGTGATTCACTTCAGAAACTTTTGGCCTGTTCCTCAGAGGCCATTCAGCCTGGAGGGATGTTTCAACTGGAACACTGGGCATGCCGCCGGAAAGCTGGCATTTTGCAGAGATTATACAACAATGGTTATTTAAAAAAAAAAAAACTTGCTGTTCTCACATAGATGGGCAGAAGCCTTTAATGCTAAGGAGATAGATTTAAACTTGCAGCAAACGATTAAGGAAGGGTCTGAAAAATCAGCCAGTGGTCATAATGCTGTTCTGTAAGTCTCTGGCAAAAGCTGCCTTTATATGTGGGTCCAGTTGACCCATCCCTAGGAAAGCAGCGAGAACTATCAAGGGCCGAAGGTCCTACCTTGAAAAACAGTGGCTAAAGAGCTTGGTGCTTTTATATTTAGACAAGAACATCAGCAGAGCCTTGCTGGATCAGAGCAGTGAGGGCCCATCTAGTCCAGCATCCTGTCTCACACAGTGGCCAACCAGTTCCTCCGGAGGGCCAACAGGACAGAGAGGCCAAGGCCTTCATAAGAACACCAGAAGAGCCCTGTTGGATCAGACTAGTGAGGGTCCATCTAGTCTCACACAGTGGCCAACCAGTTCCTCTGAAGGGCCAACAACAGGGCAAAGAGGCCGAGGCCTTCATAAGAACATCAGAAGAGCCCTGCTGGATCAGACCAGTGAGGGTCCATCTAGTCTCACACAGTGGCCAACCAGTTCCTCTGAAGGGCCAACAACAGGGCAAAGAGGCCGAGGCCTTCCTAAGAACATCAGAAGAACCCTGCTGGATCAGACTAGTAGTCCCATCTAGTCCAGCATCCTGACTCACACAGGGGCCAACCAGTTCCTCTGGAGGGCCAACAGGACAGAGAGGCCAAGGCCTTCATAAGAACACCAGAAGAGCCCTGTTGGATCAGACCAGTGAGGGTCCATCTAGTCTCACACAGTGGCCAACCAGTTCCTCTGAAGGGCCAACAACAGGGCAAAGAGGCCGAGGCCTTCATAAGAACATCAGAAGAGCCCTGCTGGATCAGACCAGTGAGGGTCCATCTAGTCTCACACAGTGGCCAACCAGTTCCTCTGAAGGGCCAACAACAGGGCAAAGAGGCCGAGGGCTTCATAAGAACATCAGAAGAGCCCTGCTGGATCAGACCAGTGAGGGTCCATCTAGTCTCACACAGTGGCCAACCAGTTCCTCTGAAGGGCCAACAACAGGGCAAAGAGGCCGAGGGCTTCATAAGAACATCAGAAGAGCCCTGCTGGATCAGACCAGTGAGGGTCCATCTAGTCTCACACAGTGGCCAATCAGTTCCTCTGAAGGGCCAACAACAGGGTAGAGAGGCCAAGGGCTTCATAAGAACATCAGAAGAGCCCTGCTGGATCAGACCAGGGAGGGTCCATCTAGTCTCACACGGTGGCCAACCAGTTCCTCTGGGGGACCAACAACAGGGCAGAGAGGCTGAAGCCTTCATAAGAACATCGGAAGAGCCCTGTTGGATCAGACCAGTGGTCCGTCTAGTCCAGCATCCATCCTGCCTCACACCCTCCCTATGTGAGGCAGGATGCTGGACTAGATGGACCACTGATTTGATCCAGCAGGGCTCTTCTGATGTTCTTAAGGAAGACACAGAGTCTTGGAAGAGCTCTGTTGGTGACTGTTGCCTGTGGTGGCTAAATACAGTTTGTGTGATCCAGCAGGGCTCTT